>NW_010120657.1:41772-57080 GCF_000699245.1 Pterocles gutturalis
GATGCCACCTAAAAATAGAAGCCAACATACAAATTCTTCAGAACTCCTTAGCAAAAATGAGCAATGCTGGTTTTTAAAATACAAATAATGTAGGCAAATCGCCAGGACCCTGAGGAAACTGCCAACCCTTACCAGTCCCAGGGCTCCCTAACACTAATAAAAAGGAAGTATTATCTATTTAGTGGAGCTATACATTTAAATGTGCTTTTAAATTTTGCCAATAAAAAAAAAGACTTGCATGTTCCTCAATTTTTCCTTGAAGTAGCTGTGAGCTTCTCAACTGCACTCCAGGAATTTATGGAGGGAAAAATCTTATCCTATAAAGAAATCACTTTGGTTAAAATGATTAAATAAACATTTTTATTTTTTGTAAAAGTTGGTTGCTTGCCGGTCTGCAGTGTTCATATGTAAAGTCTCTAAAGATGATAGTGTATGGCAAGTGTTATCTCTTAATGTAGATAGAGTAGTAAAGTAAGAGTCCACAGTCTAAATTATAGCAAAAAAAAATTAATCAAAGCCAGTAGAGTTCATTCAAATGCTATATACATTGAAGTGGAAAAAATCTTCAGATATTAAAAATACCTGTGTTTGGTGCATGCCCAGATGCAGGTGTAGTCTTAAAATAGGGCTTCATTTCCTCAGAAACAGTTTGGCACCCTAGTTCTCTAATAATTTTTAATTTCTGTATAGAGATGGACAAAAACATTCACCTCGACTGATCTATTTGGTAAGAAGGTAAGACTTCAGCTGATACTCATATTCGTTCTTATGAATGATCAGTACAAAAATGTATCAGTCTACAGAAACCTTCCCAACTGCTATCGTTTCAAGTGCTCTGTGTTTGCAGCGCACACTCTTCATGGTATGTGGTAGGTCAGCTCTGGGGAGGTGGCCAAGCTTCCACCATGGCGAAGGCACAAAACAGTTGCTCTCAATCTCTCTTGAATAAGCTTATCTTTCTTCATCAGCTGTGCAGAGAGCCCAGGCTCTTGATTTAAGAAGACAAATTCTACGTTTAAAATAAATCAGTGCTAAAATTTCTGACACTGCATTTTTTTTTCTGAAAATAAATACCCAGCACTTTTCTTACGTAAAATTCATCTTTATGCCTAGGCATCACACTCAGCCTATACAATGTGTATCTTTCACCTCCTCCCTATTTCACAGTCTTAAATAAGGCTTAAATATTGCATAACTCTTCTTTTTAACTCTCTGAACAGTGAAGAATTTCATGTTACATTAACATCCTGATGAAAACATGCCCTGAAAAATATTGAGAGTATGAAAGAGAATACAAAGAAAGCCAACATTTCATATTTCACAGAAACTCCTAACAGTTCACTATTTGTTTTCATTTTTCACTGAAACAAAACTGAATGCTTTTAATGTTTTCATAAAACATATCGTGTTAAATTGTCATACTCACAATAAAAATGTCAGGTTTTAAAGTTCCTTCTCAGCTGGGTCACAGAAAGTCAGAGACTCTACAATCAAACAAGTCATTTTCAGCTCAAAGCTTTCTAGAATTCAACAGATTTCCACAATTTTTTCAAATTCAACAAATCAGCATTTTTCCAGTGTATTTTATTAGAATTTTTTAGTCAGCTTCACATGTAAATATTAGTGAAATGCGTTGTCAAATCGTGTTCAAACAAATGGTAGAGAACATTAATTTTCATTATTCTCTTAGCTCTACTCAAGTGATGTATCGATTACCACCAGTTCAATGTCAAGATCCTAAAAATAGAAAGCAGTACTTTATAAAAAGTACTAGGCACATAATTTCTGTCCTGGATTACCCCACAACTCTCAGTTGCACGGTAGGTGGGGTAATGGGGCAGAAGGAGACTGCAGACTATCATCAGTTTTCTCTTACGAGGAGAATCTCTGGCTTTCTAGGTTTACATGGCCTCAACGCTGGCAGGATTTGCTATAGACTGGACACAAATTAATGTTTCAAAATGCAGAAAGTACCTGCAGCTACTCCATTATGAGGTGTGTCTTGACCTCAAGTACTGAATTTAGCCTCCCATCCATCACAGACTAATTATGTTTCCAGAAACAAAAAAGGATAATAATTCAATGTGATGTGTGAGGAAGTGACCATGTAACTGCCATTAACCTGTGCATCACACAAAGTAATTGTCCTAAAGTCCTACCACTAATCCTGGCTTTAAAGTTTTGCTTACCAATTTCAATAAAATGCGGCAAAGGAAAATGTTTTTGCCTCCTACACATGAGCATTGGTACTTACACCTCAATCATCATGTAATATGAAGGTTACTATGTACCACAGCCATTGATCAAACTGAGTAAATGGGGAAAAATGCCAACATCTATGCAACAAAAACTCCTTGTCACAGCTTCACTTACATTCCCAGGGGATCCACACTAGATTGTGTAATTTATGCCATAAGGAATATTCATTAGACCGATTTACTCCATGACTGGTGCTGTACTATTAAATCCTTATATGCCTTAATGATGGCAACGTATTGAGAATAATTTTATGAGGAAAATCCAAGAAGACATAATCAAACTCAAGGCTGAAAAACTGTTCAAGAGAACATGTCATATCCTCACTGACCATTGTCAAAGCAATAGAAATGTCCCTGGAATAGCCCAGGGACCTTTGGATCACACTCTTCAGCGTGCTGTCAGTATGGCCTGTACTAGCAGAGGTTCAATACCTTAACTCCAAAGAGCTCTCCAGCAAGTTATTTACGTTAACTACTCAACTTTTAGCCTGCCTTTCCTGAACTATATGAGGATGCAGTAAAGAGAGGACAGAAAAAATTCACGGGTCTCTTGAGAGGGACATTAAGACTCCCTGACCACAGTCTTGACAGGTGTGCACAGGCCTTTTATTGCCTAGGATCATAATTTCAGTTCGTATTCTTAAGGAGTCTCCTTTTAAGATATTACTTATTATTTTCCCATGCTTCTAAAAAAACACATTTTCTTTTCACTGGCTTCCTGGCAGCAACTAAACGAGTTGGCAGGGCTTTCCCTGGGAGTGCACATAGGACCAAGACATAATCCTGGCTTTGACAATGTACTAATGAGTGATAAATTCTTTCAAATGCAAAGAAGGGAGAATGGATGTATTAATAATCTTTAAGCTCTGTTACTGCAAACAGTAGCTGCCTGTTCCTAATTATGTAAGTAAAAAACATGCTACATCAGAGAAGACTTCTCCCAAAATCCCTGTCAGTTGTTTGCTCTGAGCGCAGTAGGATGAATACTGCAGGCAATATTTGCGACTATGAATATATATGTTTAAAACACCAGTCCTGAATGCAGTTTTATTGATGTTCACAACCCCTTTCACTTGCTTCACAGTAACACTGAAATCAATGTTTTTTGTTTGTGAAAATACTCGTGTGATCAGTTTGAGTAACGAAAAACCCACAGGCTTGAAAAAAAAGAGTCAAGTAATGAACATGCTACACTGTTTGCAGACATCTGATTTGATGAATAAAATAACAAATATATCATGTTCAAATCCACATCTGCCTGTGGACACTTTGTAATTTAAACAGGCTATAGTCATTTACTGAACAGGCCACCAAATGTCCGCACACAGGCTACAGTAGAGCGAGACAAGAATGAGAGAGCAAAGAAAACAATGTCATACATCACTTGGTGGAGAATCTGCTGCTGATTAAGAGCCCTTGGAACACTTACGGAGAAAAAAAAATCCCCAGCAAGGCTCATTAGCTCAGACATAGTGCTATGCTAACAGCTGGCACACAGCTGGCTAACCCTTGCATGAGCAGAACAGATGTACATCTACCTACAAAATGGTGCAGCAACGGAACACCTATTCTGGAAAGAAAGAAAACCCACTGAAGTAGAAGACACACATGCGTGTCCACTTTTAGATGGAAAAGCTCTTTCAGAGTTCCCCATGGAACAGAATCAAGGTCCTCTTAATTTGGCAGGTTGTCTCTTCCATCGGTCAGGTTGAGATGCTTCCAATGAAGACGGAAGAATTGCATACTACAGCTATGGTAGAGAATCATCCCAATAAAACTGCTAAGGATTTGGTTGCATCTGGAGTTTACCGATCCTTGAAAATGTGTTGGCAGCCAACATTATCAACATTTTGTAATTTCTTCCTCTTTCTATGTATATTCAAACCTTTTTGGAATTTTGCTTAGTCTTTGGCCTCAGTAGCAACCTGTACAAATGCATTTCATGGTTTAATTATATACTGTGTGAAAAAGAATTTGCCCACACAGATTGGAATCAACTTCCTTTCAGTTTCACAGAATATCTCCCTCATTATATATGACAAGAAACAATAACTTCCAATCTATTCTCTTTTAGCCTATTCTGTAGGTTTGAGATTTCTTGGTGGGGGTGGTTTTTTGCTCATTTGTTTGTTAAGTGTTCACTCATATGACTCTTCTTCATCAAGGAAATCTCATTTTGTTTTACAAGACATCCTATGATGTCCCACCACTGTCATTGAGTCTCCTCTCCTATTCCTGAACGTGTCCTGAGATTCTTTTTGAGGCAGGTGGACAAACGTTTCAGCAAACCTTTTGTATGAGGTCATTTAGTATTATAAGATTGGTATTATATTATTTCCCAGTATTGCTCTCCATTAAATTCTCTATATATCCCCCCAAATTGCCAGCTTTTCTGAACAGTAGAATGAGAAGGTACCTTCAGCTATATGTTCATAATTGCTCTCAGGCTTGTAACGTAAGCTGATAGTTCTCCCATCAAAAAGGGAGAAAATTGTTAACACAGCTCCATGTTATGCTCAGTTGATGTGCTTAACATGGTTATATCCTGTATTATGTCTATATTTGAATTTCAAAATTCCTTGACCACAGATTTCTGAACATTCAAAAGAAAGAAAAGTTCAGATGCTCCTCAGAAATACCTATGGCATTTAGAGGGACACTTGTGGACTTACATGAATGTTCAGGAAAGAACAGTGTGTAAAAGTTACCATGCAAAACATCTCATTAAAATCCTACAAGACCTAAAATCTATGTAAAATAGTAAACAAACAAAAATAAACCTGGAAAAGAACAGGAGGAGGACAACTCAAGGAAAAAAAGACATTCTGAATAAGAGTTTTTTTAAGAATAAGAGTTTTTTAGGGATTCAGTGAACAGGAAACAAAAAGTAAGCTGTCTTGAAGGTTTATTACTCACATAGTAGGACAGTTCAAGGGGAATTACAAGAAAGCTTTCAAAAACAAAGCTTGTCCAGAGTGTAACAGGGAACTTAACAAGATCACTGCAAAAGTTTTGATCTTCTTGAACTCAATTATATGAGAAAAAATTGGCATTTGGGGCAAAATGCAATGATAACCTACTGGTTTTTATTCCTCATATCAAAGTGATGATCACTTTGCGGAGACTTGAAGCTTACTTTCTCCATCCAACAACAAATCTGTCATAAACTAAGAGAACCACGCAAACAGATGGGATCTTACATTCCCTTCCTTCATTCTGCACCATGTCACAGTCAAGTCCGTTTATTTCCATGGGGTTTGGATCCTGCTCTTTCTAGGCCTTTTCATCGTAGTCTTCCTTTCCAAAATGCAGCCTCGTATGGTCCAAACAGGTGCTCTGTGATTTCTGCATCCTGAACAGCAAGTATCAGCTTCCAAATCTGAAGTGTTACAAAGCCAGGCAGCCCAGTTCTGGGAGTGGCATTTCTTTTTATGCCCCACAGAATTAGGATGCCAGAGTTTTTATACCCTGAACAGAGTTATTCACTCTATAAAGGAATGAATCATTACCCTGGCTTCTCAATACTTTTCATAAATTTTATGTTTGTTTTTGACAAACATGTTTTATGGACAACTGTAAAACATCTACGGGTAGCAGCTACCGAGCTTGCAACAGCAAAGAATTAAGTCACTGCTACCCCTGGAGTGCTAATGAGGTAAAAATGTGCTGAATGTTCATACTTTCGTTGAAATACACCTATTATGCTTGCTACAGGTGCACAATGGTAATTTGCTTTTTTGGGCAAACTGTGCTCAATTTGCATAATTTTAACATCCTGAAACCTGCAAACATCAGGAAAACCTGTGTGTTTCTCTGCCTGTAGCATTAAGTCATTCAATGCCTAAGAATCAATCTAAGCTCTCCAAACAAGGAGGGAAGCCCCAGTGGAGTCCTGCATTAGATAAATTCCAGGATCAAAGCCTTGAGGCATGCTAGTCTAGGTCTTCTGTCTATAACCAATGTAACCATGGTAATTTCTGCAGGACAAGAACTATTTTTTCTGACCCAGCAATAGTTTAAAGTTGGTAATTACTAATGATCCATCCACTTGGAAGACGTTGCTATAAGCTGATATGATAAATACAGAACTCAAGCTAAACAATATCTTGTAGGCAGGTTGTGGAGTATTTCCTAGCTTCCAATCTGCTTTAGCAATAACTGAACATGAGCCGGCCTAGACATCTTCAAAACAAAAGCATGATATTTTTATTGCTTCATCTTTTTTATAATTTGTCAAGTTAAAAGCTTCTATGTATGTTTTAATAATTTGAAATAAACATAATCAGTATATGAAGACACCTTCCCAGTGGTCACTACAGCCAAAGAAGTTTGTTGCTGAGAGAATGTACAAGGAATGCAATGTAAAATAATACAGAGAAAATATATCACTGAAACGGTACATTGCATCCATGACAGTAGAGGAATATTACTAGAGAACAACTGCTAATTAATACTCAGAGTTCAATCTGGATCTTTAAAACCTTCTTCAGACTATTGTGTGTTGTTCAGTTTGGGGTCACCTGGCTAGAGAATGATAAAATTTTGTCTTGCAATGCATCCAGCATAACAAGAGTTTACCAAATACATGAGAGAGAACTCGAGTCTGTTGTTAAAAATATGCAGTATCTTGACCTTTTATCCTGTCACTGTGTAAGTTTCTGTGCAATCTCTTTTTTCCCCTACTGCTTTGGTAGCTGTGGTATTTTTGCACAAATGTACAGCTAAATCAAAAGCAGTAGTCAGCAAAGGCTGCGGTCACAAAATGGCTGGAAAGAATCACAGAGAAAGAGTAAAAAATATCTCTACCTATTGAACACGTCAGGGGAAGGCAAACAGTTGAAAAAGCAACAGGAAAAAACAGAGTACGGATCAAAGATTACATGAAGCAAACACTAATTTGGCAATATTAAAAACACCAATGTAATTTACATCCTGACATCAGAGAAGCATATTTCTTAGAAAGAGACACAGACTTTCCAAATCCCACAGCAAAGTTTGAATATTCATATTGCATAGGAATAGTTTCCTGGGCTGAGAGAACAGGCTGTCCTGGATTCTGGCATTTTTGGTGTTTGCAGGTGGTGCTAGAAAGAAATATGAAGTTAGAAACAAAGTGTCTGAACTCTGGTAAGAATTTGTTAACGGCAAATGCATTAACATGTTCAGCACTGATTGCCTGGAAGGTGAGACCAAAAATATCGCTGGCATTGTATAGAAAAAGCAATATACGGCATTGTCTAGTCTGGATCTTAGAGTGAGTGGGTTTGCTGCTGAACAGAAGGGAAATAATATTATTATAAAAACTCTTGTGACTTTTCTCCTCCAAGAAGACCACAAGAACAACACTGATTTATAGCAGTGACCCTTTCCAGTCAATTTTGCCCTGGAAACACCACAGGATCTGCCACAAAAAATCCTGCTGTGCCACAGAGCATGTGTGTCAGCCAGGCACAGGAGAAGATGCTGGCAGCAGCCAAAGACACTTCTCCCAACAGCTCCAATCTACCCTCACAGTATTTCTGACCTTGGCAGGATCATAACACAACTAAACACAAATGGTTCTGGTCTTGGCCAGGGCTTGATTCTGTCTCCACCACACATCCTGAGTAGTCATCTTTCTGTCATAGAATCACAGAATCACAGAATGGTTTGGGTTGGAAGGGACCTTAGAGATCATCCAGTTCCAACCCCCTGCCATGGGCAGGGACACCTCCCACCAGCCCAGGTTGCTCAAAGCCTCATCCAGCCTGGCCTTGAACCCCTCCAGGGATGGGGCATCCACAGCTGCTCTGGGCAACCTGGGCCACTGCCTCACCACTGCACAGTGAAAAATTTCTTCCTAATATCTCATCTAAATCCACCCTCTTTCAGCTTATAACCATTACACCTTGTCCTGTCACTACACTCCCTGATCCAGAGCCCCCCCATCTCTCCTGTAGCCCCCTTTCAGCACTGGAAGCTGCTCTAAGGTCTCCCTGGAGCCTTCTCTTCTCCAGGCTGAACAACCCCAACTCTCTCAGCCTGTCCTCATAGGGGAGGTGCTCCAGCCTCTGACCATCTTCATGGCCTCCCCCTTTTTTATGTTGGGGGCCCCACATCTGAACACAGTACTCCAGGTGGGTTCTCACCTTTGTTCCTTAGTGCTAACGTACACCGAGGAGATGCCCAAGTATTTACAATTTGTCCTGTACCTCATTATTTCATTTCTGACCCCAGGCAAAATGCTCCATCATCAAGGAATTTTGATTTGTTTCCTACTTGCCTTTTAGGGGTTGGTGGGTTTTTTTGTTGTTGTTGTTGGGTTTGTTTTTTTGTGTGTGTGTGCATAACCCCTCCTTTGCCCTCTTCTTTATTTCCAGCAACTCTTGCTTTTTTAACTTTGGCTGCTTGCTTTTTTCTCATAACTTCTCGTACAGTATACCTCATCCCCAAGCTGTCTCCTTTGCTCCCTTCCAGTCTTTCGTTCTGGCCCTTGTTGTATTCCTGCTTGCCTCCTCTAGTACTTTCTTCTGCGCTGCGTTACAAACACCTGAACTATTAAGAAGTAACGATAACACTAAGGACTCTCAAGTCACATTGCGGGGACTAAACAAAAATAAACAGAATCAAGCTTTTAAACTAATAGTTATTAATGTGGCAATTTCTGGAAAAGGCAACCCTCACTTCCGAGGGAAAGGCTTTTTGAGCTAGGCAACCCAACAATAAAGCTGTCCTGACGTGTAAAAATACTAGCCAGCTGGCACGCTGCAGTATTCCCTGAGTGAACCTCTCCAGCAGGTGCATCATTTATGGTTTCAACACCAAAGATCTCAACTACCTATCTGCAGCTTCATACCACAAATATTCCTCTGCTTGGATGCCTTAGGAATTCTCACCAACATTAACAATTATAGCAATTTTTGAATCAGAGTACATCTTCTGATTACTAGGAAATTATACCCTTATGAAAAGTAATGTATTTTTAGTATACTTGGCACACTTTTAGTACAGCTAAGTATCTGTAGAATACTTGAATTATAGCAAGTATACTCATTTTTCAGAAGTGTGGAGTGACACATTATAAAACAAATTATTATAATCAGAGATTTTCTTGAAGCTATCAAAAGGCTTGATTCAAAATGGGAGAAGTTTTTCCTAGTACCCTCAGCCCGCGTTAGCAGTTAGTGGGAGCTGAGGGCACTCAGCACCTTTGAGGGAAGTTCCCGCGTAAGCCCCAATCCTGCAGCTGTGCAAGATGCAGTTTCTTTGATTGCTTCTAGTGATTTGCATACTACATCTATGATTTGGGCACACTGAAAAATTCTACTAGAATACCCTGTTCTGCCAGCCTTACAGACTTGCTATATGTTGTTTTTCAGTTTGAGAGGTTTTTGGAAAAGAGCTTGTTTTTTTTCTCAGAGCCACACACGACAGAGACTACCCAGAAACTCTCCCAACACATCGGGGTGCTGAGCACAGTGATCTATCTGGGCAGCACTGTGATCCTAGTAAAGACGATGCGGAAGGTGATGACTGATGATGATGAATGGATTTTGTGGAAATTTATACAAATGACATGAAAATGGTATTCATAAACTTCCACATAAATTACATCAATTACATATTAGTAGGAATTTAGTGAGATTTTAAAAGGAATTATGGGAAATTATATGAACATTTATAAAAGACTCTTAAATGCTAAGAGTTTTGAAAGAAATATTAAGCAAAATACTTTAGGGTTTAATATAATCTTTCTCAGGGATTGCACAAAATATTATTCCCACATCTGCTTACAGTGGGATTTCGTACACATTTCTTACAAGTAAGTAATTCCACATACAGTTATGGGATGACATGAGCTTCCGAGTTCTTTTGGTGACTCCTGTCCACTCAGTGACAACAACAACAACAGTTTGTTGTTCTTTTCAATTCATAGAATCATAGAATCATTAAGGTTGGAAAAGACCTCAAGGATCATCAAGTCCAACTGTCAAGCCAACACCACCCAACCCACTAACCCATGTCCCGAAGCACCACATCTACACGTTTCTTGAACCCCTCCGGGATGGTGACCCCACCACTGCCCTGGGCAGCCTGTTCCAATGCCTCATCACTCTTTCAGTGAATAAATTTTTTCTAATACCCGGCCTAAACCTCCCCTGGCGCAACTTGATGCCGTTTCCTCTTGTCCTATCACTTGTCCCTTTAGGGAAGAGGCCAGCACCCACCTCACTGCACCCTCCTTTCAGGTAGTTGTAGAGTGATGAGGTCTCCCCTCAGCCTCCTCTTCTCTAGACTAAACTAATTCTTCTTATCTAAAGGATTACCTATACTTTGCTGCTTAAAAACTGTTTTAAGACATTAAAAAACAAACATTTGAACTAAAGATGACTTATTCTAAATGGATTTAGTTCCTTATGTTTTTGCAATCAAAGGCATTTAGTTGCACAGTATTTACGTGTATTATTCTTAAACCCAAACCTGCAAGGATAGCCTCGAGATGTATCTGCTGCATGCATAAATATTTGATATACGTTAGGTCATGCTACCATATAAAGATTCACAAAAAATAATCACTTTTTTGAGACATGAACACAGGGGCTTATTTAGAAGCAGTAAGATTATTAATATGAAAGTTATTATCACAATTTTAAAAAATCACCGTATTGATGTTCATATCAATGCTACCAAACGCTTGATAAAGAAAATTCTACGACAACCTTCTCATTAACAGAGTTAATACTAAACCAAATGTGCTTTGGAAGCCAGTTTATTTAGCAGTTCTCTGTTTTATCATGCTTTGCCCAGTTGACTGATACAGGCTGTCAAATCCAAACACATATATTGAGAAGGACATTTTGCACCACTTGGACTTTCTTCATGGAGCTTCAGTGGTAAAACCATTGCTACTTGTGTCGTATCATAATCCATTCCAAACCCACTGAAGATTCCTCAACAGGCTAGCTGATCAATGAGTTTCTATACAACTCGGAAAAGCTAATATGGGGTCTTTCATTATAGATTTGTCCTGGCGATGCGTACTGCTGTGCCCATCAGTGAAGCCTTGTGCACAACAGGAGTTAGAACTGGTATGTGTGAAAATGTGCTGTATCTTCAGCTCTGAGACTCAGAGCCAACAAACTATAGGGTTTTGCTGTTAGTGATATATTTTTAAATGCACTTGAAGGATTTCTGAGGTCTTGGTAGCTCCTGTATTCTTCACATAACATTTTCCTCTATGACGATTATGTTGTAGGAATATGATTATCTTCACACTCATCAAGTTTTCCTCTCATTTAATGAAAAAACCCCACAGGCTGGATATGCAGCTCCCGATAAGTAATAAAACTATTAATTCAATGTCTCATATGTTTCATATATGTAGATACCATCTATATTTATGCTTTGAACTATTAAACAGGTCTGTTTTTCTTGGTGCTTTAAGCAATTCCCATTCCCAAAACAATGGCATCCAAATTAACCTCTGAATCATCCCAGGATTTTAATCTTGGGGATCAAATGGGGATCTTCAGCAAGATGTTACTTATTACTGTTAAATTCTCTTTAATATGTTTCACATTGAGTTTTCAATATCACGGTAAAGACAAGGAGGCAGTTATGTCCAAGGAAAAACATGTGCAAGCCTTGAAATGGCTGAGATTTTGAATTTACTAAGAGTTCACAAATATCTTCTGATCCTCAGATATGTCTATGCATTTTCTGACCATCTTTGGTTTCTTTGGACAAAGCGACTTTTGGAGCCCCAAAGCCACCTATGTGAGTCTTCAATCTTCTCTTCTTGGCTAGGATATTATATCACTAAACACAGCTTATACCTTCTGAAATAGCAGAAGACTTGGAAATATCATTAAATGCCAGTACTGGGTATAAGGACAATCAATATTTTAAATCCTCATAAGTATGCTCCTTTACTTTATTATTTATCCATTCAGAACTGGTTTTAAGCAAGTTTTTAACAACTTAATCCTCCAAATTTAGGTATAACCTAGCTCCAAAAATGCATTACATAGAGAAACTATCAAATCCAATCCACATGTAGTTAGTTGCCTCTCTGTACTGTTTTCTGAATTCAGACATTTGTCTCAGTCAAATAGCTCCAGTACTGTATTTGATTACTCACTGCAATTCATTTTGTTGAGCCATACAGCGTTGTTTCTCTCTTTTACTTCAAGATCTTCAAGTACTCCAAAATTTTCTTCAATTAGTTTGAATTGAGCAAGTAAGGACCTATGTAACGAGCTGTCTTTCTTCCAAGATAGGTATCTGTTAATTTCTTTAGATTTACCTATACTTTCTTCACCCACCACTGAGATTGCCCAGTAACGTGGCAATTAACAGGCAGGAATTATATCTTTCTTTTTCTGTATTTCTTTAAATCTCACTGGCTGTGTGCAGGTACAGGCAAATGCATACTGCTCCGTTGGTTCTGCTATACATCTATGTCATCCTGTCTGTCCTTCGCTCTGGACCAAGTTCAAAAGGTATTTTCAAAAAAATGTTACTGATTGGCCTCTAAAAACCTCTTGTATTCAAACAAAGGGACAACTTCCTAGTGAGTCTGAAGCTCTTCTCAAAGATTTGGTTTGGTATCGAAGGATTCCTGATGATAGCTCCAAAGGGAAAGATGTCAGACACGTGTGGAGTGATTATAACCAGAACAGAGCTTTGGTGCCCCCCAAAAATCTAACCACCCCATTACTGAACATTACCCTGGACCACTTCAGCAAACAAACAGGTTTTCCCTCTTTCAGATCTTTAAAACAATCCCTGCTGTCTCTGTCTCAGAAATAACTTTCTCCCTTCTCATATCTTGCTCACATCTGCCCAGATAAGCAGTGTTCTCTGGAAGCACCTTTAGTTTGATTTTAATTGTAGTTTTTTCTCAGCAGAATCCCTCTTATTTCTTCTGCACCCCCTCGAGTGGTTACTTCCTTTTTTATTAGCTCTGACAGCCATGCCAATTGCATGTGCGTGCCTCTGAGACAGCTCCTGCATTCACTGCAGCTTGCCAACAAATCTCTTCTTTCAAATTACAACTGTTGGACAATTTCACATATGTACTTAATGACTCAAAGGCACTTTGTTCTGACAATATACATCCCTCCAAAAGGTCTCAGACTTGCAAGTTGGATAATGTACTGCATTCCCTCTGACAGAAAATATAATTGGTTTGTTTCCAAGAATATCATTGCTGCTTTTATCTCTTTACTTTTCAAACTCTACAAATATTTTGGTATAACACAGAACGTTAATTTATGCAGAAGAAGGTCAGGTTTATGGAAGGACACGTGCTTCTAACAGGATATTCCATATATTTCTCAAGCTGAAAGACCTACAAAGAGAGATGGTTGGAAATCGCATTTTTTTTTCTTCCTCTTATTTTTTTTTTTGTGCTGTTTCAGAATGAATCAACTATGACACCATATGCTGCAACAATCGCTGCAAATGACAAAAGTAATACATTCTTCTAAAACTAACCAAAAACCACCATTAAATTAAGGAAATTGTATTCTCCCTAAATCTCCCTGTACCTTCCTGTCTCACTTAATGTGTCATTGCTTTATTTCTCTGTAGGCTCTTCCCAGCCCTCCTCTCACTGTGGCAGGTTCTTACCGGGGATTCAGAGAAACGCGAACATCCTCTGGCTACTGCTGGAGTAACTGAGCTGTCCCTCAGTTCGAAGGGGGACGAATCCCCCACCTGTGCCAGTGTATCCAGGGTGGACTGGGCTTTGGCTTTGACACTCCCCATCTAATAGCGTAAGAAGCTTTACCACGTGTCCACCATGAGCACAATAAAAATAAGGCCACAGTTAGAAAATACAATTTTTTTACGTTATATACATACACACTCATGCACACTAAATACTAACTTCTATCAGGTTACAATATTGCTCCTTTAAAAATGTATATTGCTTGTTGCATTGCAGCCTACGATTTATATGCTTTTCATAGCAGAAGAGATACTTGCTCCTTTCTCTGTTTGCATGGGTCAAGTTCCTAGAAATGTTGAGAGAAATTCTCACTCTGAAAATAACTGGATATGGATACTATCTGGCTGAACAAAAGGGATGCCTGATTATGCTGCGAGTACCAAAGATATGTTGCATATCTAGCAAGCTTTTATTCTTGTTACTTAACATGTTGCTTGGTTACCTCATCAAACTTGTCATCTGTGAGGAAGCCCGTTTCATTAAAAAAAAAAATAAAAATCATAAGGCTAACTCCTTTGGGACTGCGTTAGGATAACAGATTGTGGGGTGGTTTTTTTCACTTATTTCTGAAGTTTCAGTTCAAAACGAAGTTGCTATGTTCACAACCTGGAAAACAAATAGTATGGTTGCACTGACCATTCTCAGAAAGTTCTGGGATACCCAGTACTGGAGCGCTCTTGTGACTCTTAGTGTGACAAACATCATATTTTCAGAAGTTGCTAGGACCTTGGCTAAGGCTACATGCAAGTCACTTACAATCACTTCATCACCTTTCTGTAGGCCACTGAGTACAATGTTAGAAGACCAACTGATAGATGCAACATCATGTCTGGCACAATCTTACACTCCCCATGCAGGCAAAACCAAGGATCTTAAGAAGCCATCAACTTCTCTAATAGTTTGCGACCATTGGGAGGCAACATGCAGTCAGACAAGTTTAACACCACAGCAGACAGCGGCCAGCCTTTCCCAAACACTTCTGCGGTTGTAGATCCAGCCCTTGGGTGTGCTCCGGTCACAGGGCTACACCTTCATCTTCCCACAGGCTGTGCAGAATGCAGCAAGCTTCAGTTCTAGGGAAAAAATAACGACAACATCAACAAAACAAACAAAAAAACCCCACACAATAAAAAAAACCAACATGCAAACAAAGAGAAGTTGGCAGCTGGGGAGCTGGCAGAGCTGTTCCACCATCTCATCCCCTGCAGATGTGCCATCCCTGCAAACCCCCCAGCCGTCAGACGGCAGCAGCGTGCACGCCCAGCAGCCCCCGCCCTCGCTCAGCCCCCGCACCGGGGTTCACCCCGGTCCCTCCAGAGCAGCGGAGGCGCCTCCGC
>NW_010120658.1:0-23117 GCF_000699245.1 Pterocles gutturalis
TAGATGATGCCAGTTGCCCTTCCTTTATCTGCCAGTCCTATGGCCCTGTCGTAGAAGGCCACCAAATTTGACAGGCACTATTTTCCCTTGGTAAAGCTGTGTTGGTTGTTACCAACCACCTGCTTGTTCTCCATGTGCCTTAGCATAGATTCCAGGAGCATTTGCTCCATGATCTTGCCAGGCACAGAGGTGAGGCTGACCAGCCTGTAGTTTCCCGGGTCTTCCTTATTTCCTTTTTTAAAAATGGGGGTTATGTTTCCCCTTTTCCAGTCTGCGGGAATGTCACCAGAGTGCCACAACTTCTCGAATATGATGGATAGTGGTTTGGCAGCTTCATCTGCCAGTTCCCTCAGGACCCATGGATGTATCTCATCAGGTCCCATGGACTTGTGCACCTTCAGGTTCTTTAAATGGTCTCGAACCTGATCTTCTCCTACAGCTGGTGGTTCTTCCTTCTCTCAGTCACTGCCTTTGCCTTCTTTAACTTGGGCAGTGTGGCTTGAGCTCTTGCCAGTGAAGACTGAGGTAAAGAACTCATTAAATACCTCAGCCTTCTCTATATCCTGGGTCACCAGGTCTCCCAGTTTCTTCCAGAGGTGGGCCACATTTTCCCTAGTCCTCCTTTTATCTCTGACACACCTACAGAACTTCTTAAAGTTCAGTCTTCATTAGCTTTCATGAAGTTGAGATTTATATTGAACACACAAAAGAAAATTCCAATCAGTGGAAAAATTTTAGTAACATTATAATTTCAAGGTGTAGAAATGATAAACATCGTTGAGCAGGCCTGAGCATTTCCAGATTATGAGGTTAAGAAAGTGAAATATCACCCACATGACTGGAATCCTTTCATAAATGAAGAAAAATGATAGAGAAATTTGTTATACAGATCAGGACTTGACTATGACATTTTGTTGTATTCAACATGTGATAAGGGAAATTAACTGGATGTAAATATTTGTTACTGTTTTTTGTTCACTTGTAAGCATTTCCTCCATGTCAGAGAATATTACAATATTTCTCACAGTCCTTTTTTCCAGTTTAACTCTTCATCCATGAAACAGTACTTGCAAATAAAGGACCTGAAGGAATCTCCATCTGTAGCAAGAGCAATGGAAATTACAAGTGTGATACAATGATAAAATTGAAGTGTCCCTTGCTGTGGAGACACCCGTCACCTGTCCATCCTGTTTGAGAGATTTCACTTAGTGGGGACATTAGTTTTGGGATGCTAAGGATGTTACAGGACACCCTTGAAACTCTTACCCTGTCTTAAGCTCAAAAGGACCCCAAGTTTTTTAATGTGTTTCAGGACTTAGTGTTGAGGCTTTCCGTCTCCTTGAGTCATAGGTGAGTAAGGTTAGATGAAACTTTCCAGGGAGCATTGTGAAGGTGTCTGGTTAAAAACTTCCAAATTTGTTGAATAAACTAGCTTTTTGTCATGTTTTAAAACCCTAACATTTATTTAAAGAAAACAAACAAACAAAAAGACCCAATGCCTTTTATATAGCAAGGTTTATAGTAAAGCTTTTTAGAAGTTTTCTTTCTTGAATGCTGCTTTTGAGTGCAAAGACAAACCAGGGGTCAGACCATATTTTAATTAGAGAAGCCTCAGAAAGGAAGCCACATTTCTGATTTTCATTGCAGGTTTGTAATTTAGAGCAATCTTTTGATAATACAAAAGGAAACATTTCTCTTTGAACTTGATAGATTTTTTCTAAATGACTAGTCTTCTTCAGGCTGAATTCTGCTCTGAAAAGAAAATTCAATCAACAATTATGCTGCCTATTGTTACTTAACAAAGGGGTTTTCTCTTGTTTCCATCTTCATTCATTCATGTGAGAAATTAATGAAAAAAGGACACCCTCAAAACCAGAATATGAATTATCACTTGTTGCATACAAAGCAAAGAAAGCACAGCTCACTTAAAATAAAGCAAGTACGACTCACTTTAGAGGAGCAGGATGAGGGGAGCAGTGAATAATGCAAGTTTAGAGCAGTTAGACACTATATGCTTTACTGTTCTTGTTTCCAACCCATGGAAGGCTGGCTGAAGCAGTTAGCAGTGATGTGGGTGTTTGCAGTGTCTGCACAGGTAAGGCATCTCACCTCGTGTGAATTAAATCAAAACTTTATTGAGCACTGACATTATTCATGTAACTCCAAAATTAAAAGCTTTGTCACTTAAAGTACTACAGTTCCAGAGATGATGTGTGACAACAGAGACAATATTTTAGTGTAACTGTTCTTTCCTTTGCCTGAATCTGGAACAATTTCAGGATGTCATGGTTTAACCCCAGCTGACAATAACCACCAGACATCTACTCACTCCCTCCCCCCAGCTGGGATGGCTGAGAGAATCAGAAGAGTAAAAGTGAGAATACTCTTTGGTTGAGATAGAGACAGTTTAATAAGTAAAGCAAAAGCCGTGCATGCAAGCAAAGCAGAACAAGGAATTCATTCACTACTTCCCGTCAGCAGGTAGGTGTTCAGCCATGTCCAGGAAACCAGGGCTCCATCACAGGTAACAGTTACTTGGGAAGATAAACACGTTAATTCCTAACGCCCCCCCTTCCTTCTTCTTTCCCCAGCTTTATATGCTGAGCACGATGTCATATGGTGTGGAATATCCCTTTGGTCAGTTGGGGTCAGCTGTCCAAGATTTGTCCCCTCCAAACTCCTTGTGCACCCCCAGCCTACTGGCTGGTGGGGTGGTGTGAGCAGCAGAAAAATTCTTGACTCTGTGTAAGCACTGCTCAGCAACAATGAAAACATCCCTGTGTTATCAACACTGTTACCAGCACAAATCCAAAACATAGCCCCAAGTACTAGCTACTGTGAAGAAAATTAACTCTATCCCAGCCAAAATGAGCACACAAGACAGTAAGGGTTTTTTTTGGAATATCAATGAAAAAGCGATAAATTTGGCTCTAAAATCAGTATTTTGTCTAAACAAGCCCAAGATTTAAGTTCAAATATACTTCAGGTATTTACAGGGTTTACTAATTTATATTGACCTAGTCTGTACTTGACATGACTTTTAGGAAAAGACGGAGACTTCTCAGATTTATGCTAGGTCTTCTTTTACCCAAATCATTAGTGGCAACGCTATATGATTTAAAAAAAAAAAAAATAGTCAGATGATTTAATTTCATTGTCTGGGGTTTTCTCTTGGACCCACCCTGGTCCAGCAGGTTTTGTATCAGAGCTTCTAAAACCCTTCTAGACAGCTCCACATTTTGAAAAAAATTAAACAACCCTTGCTCCTGTTAGTGGGACTAACTTGAGTGAGAAGTGTCACAAACAAACACATATTTCTACAGAGTGTGTTTAATAACAAAATAAAATATGAACCTGGTAGATGAGATTTTTTGTTTCAATTTCAAACTAGTTTTTCAGATTGCTATAATGAAGAATACATTTCTTCTTTGAGGCCTGGGGAGCTGCCTAAACCCATTTCTTGCTGAACACTTCCCATCCTTTTCTGATCTGCTAATCTGCTGCATATTGCCTTGGAAACCCAAGACGAGGTTTTACATTGCTTTGGAAATAAATCAATATAAATATATCTACATTTTATTTATAGACTAGGTGGTGTAAAGGCCAAAACATGTCCGCATGGATAAAGCATGATACACAGTAGGGTTTTTTTTGTTGTTGTCTTTAATCAATAGAAATATTAAGCAATGCTGAAATAAGTGTCTGCTTTGTTCTGCTGCAGGGACTAAAGAAACCATTCTCACTTTCCGTCATGTGTTGCTCTAATTCACAGATTTTGCAGTCAGTCTTTTGAGGATTATGACACTAATCTAAAATTAACATTGACTTTGGTTTTGGAAGCGCTTTAACTGGTATCGTACCAAACCTAAACTATATGCTCCTCTAAATTTCAAGAATATGGTTATGTTATGTTTTGCTATAAACATTAGAGGATTAATATCTTAATGTGACATCAAAAAGAGCCTTTCAACCCGCATTAAACCACAGTTGATAAGGCCTTATTCTTTGCTGCCATCTTACTTTGCTAGAATTGCTTCTAAAATAATTTATGCTCGTTTGACTTAAGAGAGACTCACAAAACCTCTCCTGAGCTTTTAAAAGACCTTATTCAAACTATAGATCTTTATTGTCTGGTTATGCTATGAAAAAAAAGACCCCCTTTTTTTTCCCTTTATCTTTTACTTTTATTATTTTCTCTGACTGGTTTCTCTATATAAACTAATAAAGAAAATGAACCATCACTGCTATATTCTTCTCTGTGTCTTTATACATGCCTCTGTACAACTGTAGAATCATGCATGAGGACCTGGTTTTGACTTATACCAAATCCACTTTACAATGAAGTGGCATGTTGCTTTTTCTCAATAACTTTTTTTAATTGGTGACCAAGCTGAATTTTAAATTATTTTAGAAAAATACACATGGACCATCTTACCATTCCTATTTGAGGAACCTCAGTGACTTGGAAATATTAAATTAAAGTAGAAATGTACGGCTTTATCATGAATATAATATTCAGCATACATTTTCATTGGTCTTAAATTTACACCCACTGAGAAGCTTAAGATATATCAAAAATTTTGAGTGGTCATAGGATTCAGTCCTATGGCTCCACTTCTGCCCTTTTATCTACACAGATGGATCCTAGCTCCTCTGTGAAGCTCTGATGATTTGAAGAAACAAAGCTAGTGGTGACTGGGGCATGACATAAGTTTCAGGGTCAGTCCACAGGAATTTAATATACATGCACATATATATAAGTACATTTACATATACATATACAATACAGAGCAGGTTTTGTATTACCTCAAGTTGGAACTCAATTTGTATTGGCCTCTGGTTTGAACAAACTGGTGTAAGAGAATGTATATAAGGCAGAGACAGAGATTAATGTGAGCCTGACCTAAGGCATAATATTTTCTAATCAAACATTTTCCCCATACCAATTTGTCTGCATAGAAACTTTCAGTTTTGGTTGCACTCCATTTTCTGATGGTAGAAAACTGCTCTGTTGAAAATGCTTTGAACCTCGTACCGTAATTTGTTGTTAAACTGAAGCCTAGAGTGAGAGATAAGAACAATATGGACGGGTATGACCGTAAGTATTTTATTACAAGGGTTATTGCACTTGTCTCTGTAATAGCCAGAAGCAAATATGGGTTGCATCTGGTAGGAATCTGTCAGCTCTCAAAACAGTTGGGAAAAGAAACACACATTGTCAGTATACAGGGCCGTTTCAGGAGTAAATAAAGTACCAAATGGTCAAGCAGATGGTGCTTCCTACGCCATTAGTCCTGCTAGGGCCCACAAGTCATGGAAGAGATGAGTGCATTGTCAAGGTACCACACATACGTGTCCCAGAAAATTCACCTATGGAATCAGAGAAGGAATTATCCTCAAAGCTGGGGAAACAAGGAAGACAAATTGCTGAAAACCATATAGCAGGTCTGAGGGAGTGAAATCCACATCACAGAAGTCTGTAGCAATTTGTTCAGCTTCCCCTATCTCCCCTTTGAGCTCTCACTCCCATTTTGCATCATCTAACTGTTTCATTTTTCTAACTCATTTGGTTCATGCTATCAGAAACATCAGACTTGATCACCCATGGAAAGGTGCAGTTGTTTGTTTCTGGCATTTACTGGATCAAGGTTAAAGCAGGTCTAGTCCAGCTGAGTGGAAAAAGATTAAAACCTTCCTAGTTTCCCATTCTATAAACAGGTGCTCCATTTCAGAAAAATAAGGATCTCTAGTGAAGTTGGTGAACTGATCACCTGGACAAGCTTTCAGGAGTAGGGCTTGTGTTTTTCACTCGGAATGTATTCTCTTGAGAATTAATGTAATTTTATATGACTCAAATCTGCTTTAAAAGAATGACTTAAAATCATATTAATTTAAAACTTATGATTAGGTTCCCCTACTTAGTTTTCCTGTGTGTTTTCTGTTTTCATGGAGTTTCCTTAGCCTTTGGAAGGGCTTATCTTTTCTCTCATGTTCTTGCTGCTGGCTGTCAGAGGGGAAGGAGGACAATTACTGAAATTATCCCCAACAAAGAAATGAAATGTTATTCGTTGGTCACAAAGAGATAGGAGCATTTTATTACCAGTGACCGTTAAAACTAAAGCACAATCCTCCTAGAAATGTAAAACACTTACTCCCAAATACTGAAATTCCTCTAATGAGATAAATTTAATTCAGCAATGGTGAGATGCTTAATAGCATTAGCTATTATCAGATAGACAAAGGGAGAGATGGAAAGAATCCAGAAATACTTTTAGGACCTGCCTTTATTCTGATCCCTTGATTGCATGTAATTTACTTTGATTTTCAGTCTTCCTTAATTTAATTTGTGTTCATTTGCTGTGCAGAGTGGTTAGTTATGTCTCTATTTGGCTTACTATACTTGTCTTTCTCTGGGTGGTCTTTATTTATCGAGTAGTTTGTTCTGTGATCTTCATCTCATTTAGCTGTCTTACAAAGTGTGATTTATATTTAGGGCTACAAAGTCTTTGACAATGTGTTTTGTTTGTTTTTAACTCTCTTTTTTTTCCTTATCAGGGATTAGGGAATGGCAAAATGTATTCTGCTACTTGTATTTTCCTAGCAAACAGGATTTCCTGACAGTGTTAACTTCCCTCACTTAAATGCCTAGATATAGTGAAGTTCAATCACTCAGCCAGCTTGTAAAAGTGTTGGTATGAAAGAGAGAAAGAGGTGATCTTGCATACTGAGGTTGTCTAAAACTTGTGGGTATTCTCAGGTGGGGTTTTAGTTTGGTCTGAGCTTGAGCATAGTCACATATGGAAAGCATATTGATGAATTATTTCCATGCATTACACACCAGTAAAGATGACCAGAATGTTAAAACTGGCAAAAGTCTTGCTGCCTAAAGCAGGTTAAAGTGGAAATGTATCTTGCTGGTTGATTTCCTGCAGGCAAGGTAGAAATAGCTCTACCTAAACATGAAGAACACAAGTCTGAAATGCAATTTTAGAAGTAGACAGAGCAAACTGTAAAGTTGAGCAAATATTTAGAAATTAAAACTACTCTTGCAGTCAAAAGAACAGGTGTTTCTTTCTGACAGTGGATAGTCTTTACAGGGGTTATTTGAAATCAGCAGTACTGTGACATGATATGCAACCTGAAATGAGTTAGAGTAACCTAAAAAAATACAAGTAATAATGTGAAAAAATAACCACATAAGAAACAGTCATAATGGAACAGTAAAGGATTAAAGAGTAAAAATATAATGTTCTTTTATTGCATAACTGTAAACATTGCATTAATTATAGTAGATGTAACAAGATTTAAGAAGGATCTGTAATTTTCAAGATGACATTGTGTCCTTAAATAAAAAAAATCTTTCACAATCACTTTTCTGTGCCTTGTTTTTTTTCACAAACCAAAACAGTCTGACACTGACTTTTTTACATTAGAACCGTTGCTTCAGGTCACATACTGTGTCCTAATTGATGTGGCATGGCACAGTAGGGCTCATTTTCAGCACAGCTTGTTGGAGAATTAAGCAATTTAGATCACTGTTAATAGGAGTCCTGCTCCCTATATCTGTTCAGTGTATGCCGAAGATTTGCCCCAATGTCAGGACATATTTGCAACACTAACAAAAGCCTTTGAGAAAAAAAACAATATTTTATGCATTCTGGAGACCAAAGGTGGTGGGTGGGTAGGAGAGGAAAGGAGTAAGTTTCTGTTTGTAAAGGTCACATCTGAGGTATTTTTGAGCTCTATGGTGTTGTAGATAAATTAGGCTAGACAACTCTCATGTTTGCTGGTGATTCAGCCTGACCCATGTCTGCCTGGGTTAGAAATAGGAACTGAGTCTCTGGCATTATATCAGTGTATTGTTCTTATTTTTGCACATAAGGACCTCAGTGAACAATGTTTCTTGCACTGTAAGACAAGCTCTTCTCTTCCAAAAGTTAAAATCTAAAACCCAGCTGTTTTATGGCATAACTAGTAGATTAGTAATTCAAAAGTATCCTTCAGGAACTGGTAGGAAGACACAAACAATGCCCAAAAGATAATTCAGATTGAGATCGTAGGACAGACAGTACCTCATAAAAGTCTGGAGAAAACATATTTCTGTGAAAATGAACAAGAACATTCATGCGAACAAACCTTTGGTGGTCTCCGGCAGGAGTGCTGAGCATCAGAAGACACCCAAAGAGTTGCTGATAGTCACTGAATTGTGTAAGCAAGAAGCATTCTTTCACTGAAGAGCAAAATAACTGATATTCAATCTCTACGTTCACTTCTTTCAATTGCTATCAAACAAGTACCAGAGACCCCAGTGGAGTAACTCATGTAGCTGTTTTATACTTGTATTTTCATTGGCAAAAATAAGACACTATTTTTTTTCTCTAGTTCCTTCTCCTTTTCTTCATCCCCCCCGATCTTGAGGTTTTATACATACAGATATGCTTGGATGGCATGTTTTCTTCTTCTCTTATTTGTACTCTGACATGGAGAAGTCAAACAAAGAACTGTCCTCATCACCAGACTGATTGCAATGATCACCCGTGCTTTGCTTATCATTTGTAATCCTGTCCCTTGCCAGCTCCCAGTGCTTGGGTGGAGTCACACAACTGAGGAACCAACACAGAAATTGGATCTCTACCATGACAAGAGAGCTTTGGGCCTTAACAATCTCTGAGGAAGGACTGAAGCTTTTAGGTTGTCGTAAGCAAAGGTGTTGGACTGATGTATTTTGTGGAAAATGAAAAAGGGCCGTGGCACAGAAACATCCCTACATCACCTGTGTCAGAGAAACTAACAGACGGTGGCGAGAGACTCTTATTTTTAAACCTAGTGCATCTTTTCATTCCAGAATTTGACCCCAAGTCTGCGTCTTGTCATTTGTTGTACCTGAAACATTTATTGTTTGTAGGGGCTTTTTTTTGTTTTTTGGTTTGTTTTTTTCTGAATCAGTGAAACATGATTTTGTTCTAGCTTATGTCAGAAAAGATCACATTTGTAGTATATTAAGTTTTGGGAAACTGTCATAGTTTTTATTTCATCATGCAAACTCATGTCATGGCTGGACATCTGTTATTGTCCCTGCTGCCCTGTGGGTTATATCACACACTATTAGTTTAAAGAATGTGACTTAAGCTCACCAAAAATAGGAAAGGTTAAACTCTGTAATTAATCCACCACACTGCAAGTTGCACCACACATGTCCACTAGATACCCTGAAGTCCTTTCCCTCTTTCCTCTCTCCGTCTCTGAAATTGCCATGATGGAGCCCTAGTTCATGTGAAAACTTAAGGTCCATCTGTTCGCTTTGCCTTTTGTTCGCCTCAAGCCTTGCTGATTTTTTTTGTTTTGTTTTGGGTTGTTTTTTAATTTTTTTATTTCAGTGGAGGGAAATCTATGATCTCTAAAAGTTTCTTATTTTCCAGTACTTTATCCAGAAGCTTTTGGCCTCCAAATCCTTCAGACCATTGTGGCTCTGAAAGTGCTAGTGCCTCAAACTTCTGTGTAAACACAAGCAGAGGTGGTTTCTGTACCTGCCTTTCTTATGATACCTCAAAGAGAAGTTGTTCTGGTCCTAGTCTGTACCCCAGGACATAGATGCAAAAATAATTGGGTGAAAACTTTTTCAATTAGGTATTTTCACTGAAAAGATATGGATGTTTACCAGTTACTGAAGACAGATCTTTATCGTTACAGCAGCTCCAAATAACAGGAGCCTTCATAAAAGCTCCATTACTTTATACCAGTAAGTGTATTGTCATGTTTGAGAAGAAGCTTTTCAACATTTTCTTCAAATTGTTTTAGTTCTGCTCAACTGTTGAATGAAAATAGAAGCCCATGTAGATCAAACAAAAAGGTTAAATAACCCAAAGCGAAATCCCAGCTCCTCTCTCCAGATGTTGCCGGCTGTTCTCCAACATTCTTTCTTCTTATTCATTTCACTGAAAATCCCTCCTCAAATCCCTTCCCTTTCAACTTAACTGCAGAGCTCCAAGTGGGACAGAGTAGGCAGCTTGCCTTTTGTTTTGCTTGGAAAACCATCACATCACCACTTCTTTGTAGAAATGACTACGTTATGACTGACAGCTTTCAGGTTTCAGGTTTTTTTCCTGCATCTGGTTGACAGCAGCCTTCAGCAGCTGCTGCTGCTGGGGGTGGAGGCTTGCTGCAGTCAGAGCCAGCCTGCAGGACCCCAGCAGGACGTTGGAGCTTCTGCCTCAGCCAGAGGAGGTGACACCATGGGATGGTGCACCTCTGCGTGCTGACAGGCCTGAGAGCAAGGATCTTTGCGTGCGGAAAGATTCGCACCCCACTGTTGTGGCCATGGTTGCTCATGTTACTGCAGATGTGCAGACCTCCTGCTCTCAGGTGTGGGCTGAGTAGGATGCCTTCTCTTCCACTTCATATTTCCTGACTGGCTACTGACATGAAACATCTCTCTGGTACCTCTGGTATACCTCAGGCCTCATCTACAACCTGACAGAGGATTTGGCACTGCTGCATGCCACAGATCACCAGAGCACTCTCTCTATACTCATCAACAATGCCACTCCAAGGTTCATGTGAGCTGTTACATTTGCTTTGGCTTTTTTACTCAGATTTCTTTCAGTTATTTTTGTGGTTACACACGGTAAATGAAAACTGCTGTATGCAGAGAGTTCTATTTTGGTATCAGTTCAACTCAATGCAGCTTGCCTGGCTTCTGGAAGAAGCCGGAAGTGGTGGCAGTGATTAACTTTCTGCTGGAAAATTTTCCTTTCCCTGAGGGAAGTGTGCAGGGAAATATGCTGTTATGCCACCATAGGTTTAACATGTAAGTCATCACTTCAAGTCAGCGTTTGCTGCCTCTGACCACTTGCAGCAGTTTATCAAGGTGGTTCAGTGTGGTCTGGCAGCTGGCAGGAGACCTGGATATGCCCCTGAAACCACTTTCCTTTTTGGTTATAAGTATCAGATCAGTGTCACCTCTGACTTTAAGGGGGCGGATTCTCCAGATCCTAAACATGAAGGACCTGAATTCCAGTTTGAAGATGAACTTTCTTCAAGTTGGAGCAGCTGTGAGATGGACACGAGCTGCAAATTCAGATGTGAAGCTTGAATGCCAGGTTTTTCTCAGACACTTTGGGAGTCCTTGAGGAGTTGTGCTGTAGTTTGTCAGCTGTCATACTAAAAATGTCCAACCACTAGGGATTTTTGGCAGCTATACAGACAGTCCTCTCTCTCTCTCTCTCTCTCTTCTTTTTTTTTTTTTTTTTTGTGAAGGAAAACAATATCTTTCTCTCAGTCTTTTCTCTGGACTTTCTCCCACTCCATTGCAGCAGAGGGCATGATTATACTGCAGCATGGTTACTGTTCAATTTGACTAGTACTAGAGGTAAGGTATTAGCATTGCAGAATAAAAATAAGTCAGGTCCTTCACTTTCTGTGCCTGTGTGTTCATTAGGGATTCATGAAGGAAAACTGGATCCTGTACTGCTTTGGGGAAACCAACAGACTAGAGGAGCTATTTGAAGGTGATAAGATATCTCTCTGCCAGTGGAATGGGAGTAGAAGAATGGCTCCGAGACCCGTGTGAAACCCATTGAACTAAGTAGAGATTTTTGTTTCTATCAAGGGCATATAATCATGTCTGAAATGCCTATCTAGAGGGATCTGTACTCCTGACATTATTTCTGTAAGTTCCTGCGATAATAAAAACGGCTCCTATCCAGATCTGTAGGCCCCTGCGTTATAAATCACAAAACAATATGGAATAGCAGATAATCTCCCAACAAAACTGATCCTTTTTCAACAGAGACAAGACAGGCCCATTCCTTCTTCATGGAACCCCAAACACCTTCAGATTTGCCCCTTCACATCATTATTCAGCGGGAGTGAGTAAAATTGTGTTTTATATAGCTCTAAACATTTCTATGCTTGGACACAGAAAAAAATTCACCCTAGATTTGGCCTTGTATGATGTATAATGAGTCTGTGACAACAGCGCCTAGGTGCTATGATGATGTGAATTATTGAATCGGGGAGGATCAAACAGGTTAGTTAACAACAGTAGATGAGTTTAATCAAGTCTCACCATTTCAGAAAGTCAAAAGAACCTTTCAGTTTGGTTCTCCAAAAGTATAACCTGACTCCAGATACCAGTCATGTCCATTGGATTTAAAAAGTGAGCAGTCTTCCAAACCAACTATGCAGGGCATCTAATCAGACAACAGGACTCCAGATAAAAGCAGGAAGGGCTGAACTCCTGCAACTTTTTCCATCTTCATTTAATTCAAGCTGCCAAGAGTGATTTATTTCAAAATGTGTGAAGTTTGCTTTCGGCCTGAGAGATGTTGGTTTTCATAATGTCACTGTGAAAACTGTTGACAGAACTGGCAGAAAGAGATCCACTTATACCATATAATTCAGCAAAGAGCAGTCCAACACACAGCCCATGCTGTTCTTGGTTGGCATTCAACAAGACTCATTTTAGGGGTTATGAATACCAGCGAGACCTTGGTGTTGCAGCTATTAACAGTCAGAGTAGTAATCAATCATACAAATCTTATTAAAAAGTGTATTAAATTTATGCAGACAAAATTACTTGTAATTGTGAACAAAATGCAAAATACCTCTAATAGAGGTAATAAAGACCGATAAAGGCATTGTGACATTTTCATTGAAAAATCATAAGTTAATACAGTAGGGTTAGACATGAAGTGAATGTTGGTATATGTTGTTGAACACAGCTATCAGCAGAATTTGTAAACACTGATTTTCATTTCTTGCTATGTTAAAGCTGGCTGATCTCAGGAAACAAAAGTTGTAATTATGATCTCTATATTTATTTGTTTTATAGTTTTCCCAAAGAAAAGACAAAAACTCAGTCTAAGAGAGCCATCACTGGAGTGGTAATATAAGAGCCATCAGGAGTTTGGCACTTGAGTTGAGCTGACATTCACATTGCATCAAAGCTGTTCCTAAGTGGGTGATAGAAGAACTGTCTCAACAACAGGAGGAGCTGTGGATTAAAGGGAGGGCAGGGACAGGTGACATTACAGTGGACATATGAGGACAGGTTGAGAGAGTTGGGGTTGCTCAGCCTGGAGCAGCCCGGAGGCTCTGGGGAGACCTTATAGCAGCCTTCCAGTACCTGAACGGGTCTACAGGAAAGATGAGGAGGCACTCTTTATAAGGAAGTGTAATGATGGGACGAGGGGTAATGATTTTAAGCTGAAAGAGGGTGGATTTAAGTAAGATATTCAGAAAAAAAAAATTAATGATGCGAGGGTGGTGAGGCACTGGAACAGGTTATCCAGGGAAGCTGTGGATGCAACATACCTGGAGGTGTTCAAGGCCAAGGCGGGATGAGGCTTTGAGCAGCCTGGTCTAGTGGAAGGTGTCCGTGCTCATGGCCAGGGGATTGGAACTTGATGATGTTTAAGGTCCCTTCCAACCCTAACCATTCTATGATTCTATGATCCCATG
The DNA here is from genome assembly GCF_000699245.1 of Pterocles gutturalis. NCBI lineage: Eukaryota > Metazoa > Chordata > Aves > Pterocliformes > Pteroclidae > Pterocles > Pterocles gutturalis. Next base: position 13,462 of record NW_010120658.1, read on the forward strand.
ATATAACCACGCAACACAGGTGGATGCGGGCAAGCCAGCCTTGGCCTGAAGTTGCACAGCAGATGCACACCTACCTTGTCATACAGACAGTGCCTGGGATCCTAAGGCTGAGAATGCTGTTTGGCACACCATTTCCTGATCCTGAAGAAGCCTAAATGTAATTGGCTCCAAATATTTTCAGACAACACCATTCTCTGGGCACAAATGCTTAGTGAAAGACACCCACATTCTGCCAAAGCATGTAGGAGGTATAACCCAGCGGTGCTCTTGCAGCACTGGACAATCCACTGAGCACAGGCAGTGTTAACCTTACATTTTGAAACATTGCTAGAGGTGCTAATGGTTTTAAAATTGATTTAGAATCGTAACTTTTGTCACCTCCTCTAAAATGTGTGCTCTAACCCCTACCAGGCAGACACTGCTGGTACCACACCTCTTTTATATTAGTCATGTGGTGATTCACTGTAAAAGAAGAACACTGTAAAATCTGTCTAATTGATTCGTACATTTTTTTTTTAATCTACTATTAACTGAATCCAAATTAATCAAGTGGCTTTTTTTTTTTTTTTTAGGAATATTTAATTTTTATCATAGTAACTAACTCATGAAACTTGGTTTAAGGAAAAAACCTCATCATCATTTTTTAGGATGTAAAATATTTATCCTGTTAGGTTCTAATTAGTTCTAAACCAGGTCCAAAGATTTCTAGATTCTGTCTGATTTGTCTGAATCTTTACCTATGTGCTTGCTTTTTAATGCTGAACCTTGGAAAGTTAGCAGGTATTTAATCCCAAATACTAAAACATTTCATCTACTCAACAGTCTAGTTGTTTCAACCTGGCAGTGGCTTTGCCAGGAGAGGATGCCGCTGCTCTGTACATACTGGAAGCTAATTGAAATTTCACCTAGATTAGATATTTGCACACAGTACACCACAATAATAAAAAGAACAGGGAAGGGTAACAGGTCTCACATTTCCTGCTTGTTGGAGCCTGAGGTCAGAGGCAGGCATTGCAGTATGTCTCCCAGATATCAGGGGTTGTATGACTACTTAAACTGCCACTCTGGTAGGAGCTGTGTCCTGTTTTGTTGTCTGTAAGGTATTCAAGAAATAAAAGCATATATGAGGAATTTATTTAACATGTGGCAGCATTTGTTCTGCAAAACACATTCCAGGGTAGGCGCTGTCAATGTGAAAATCATTTATGTACCTCTTCTTGCCACCAGTTCATCTGTCTTTTAACCCCATGGGGCATTCAATGAAAAATCCCTGTTACAGAAAGGTTAAGGGTGAGCTTTTGTAGTATAAAAGGCAGGAAATTCAGAGTTAAGAGTCTATTGTAACTTTGTAATAAGTTCTTTCATTATGACCCAAGGGCAGCAAGGTATCTAAGCACAAGCTTACCTTTAATCTTGAATTTAGGGGCCTTGCTTAAACACAGTCCTGAAACAAGACCCATGTGATCATCTGGATTAATCAGTGGTTTCGTAAAAACACCAGGGCAATACTTATCCTGAAATATGTTTCACAGGGACTTGCTAAAAGCAAATTATGAGAGTGCGTTGCTATTGACCATAGTTTATTAGTCTGTTGGATGTTGGTAACTCATATTTGGTGATATCCATAACTGCTGTCTTTTTCTGGACAACCGCTAAGACATGGTCACATGAATGTGAGTGACAGAGAAACCCTAGTGAAAGGAAAGTGAGTAGAAAAATTGAATTTTGTCTGATAGGTGAGATTTGGAGTTGAGAGACTTGCAGCTGGAAGTGGTCACATTTTACTGCAAGAATATAACATCTGTGAATAACACCCCTTAACATTGGCACAAACACAGTCCAGACCTGAAAGAGAAGAAAAAACACTAGAGGTTACCTCCACAATGATAATGAAAATAAATATAGTTTCCAAACAGAAAAATTTCTTACAAGGCCCTGAAATAATTCATATCTCATCTTCATTGATACAATATGTCACAGAAGAATTCTTATAATTTCAAAGAAACAAAATATTTAGTTTCATTAAAAGTTGAACATAATTATTGTAAAAGTTAAAAATTTTCAGATTTTTTTTGTTTTAGAGGGAAAATTCTTCTTTCACATTCTTTCCCTCTACATCTTTTATGAATTGGGAAAAGCAAGAGGAATGCACAATTATTATTTCTTCTTCAGTCAATATTTTGGGCATCATATGCTGTATCCTTTAGGGAATGACATTGATGAGATATGCCAGGTATTTCTTGGGTGAAATACAGGTTATTAACCAGAAATGTGTACAAGGGCCTGTTTTACTCAGCACAGAAGAAAACATATGGAGGTACTTCAAGTAAATCTGTCATTATACCAATGAAACTCCACTTGAAGACAGTCACTGTAATCTTTCACTGTAATAAAATACAAAGAAGTGTTTTTCTTTACATTCTAGCACTTCACTCCATCCTTACTAGTGTGCACTTGTGAAAGTTAAAAATATCCCCCCACAAAAAAAAAAAAAAAAGGAATTAAAAATGTAAAATTATTTTTAGAAGATTTATAAAGAAAAGATCAGTGTTATTTTTGTTTTATTCTTTTAGCATTTTAAATTTTTTGTATTGTTTCAATGCATGCTAATTGCAGTGACATTTCAATACTTTCTGCTACTTCTGACATGTATTTTACAAAACTAGTTGAAATGTTATAATATTACATTTTAAACCTGGTGATTTGAAAAAACAAATATTTTTCATCTTATTGCTTTTAAAATGTAAGTTAATAAAAACATAAAAAAGAAAACCACACGAAAAGTCTGAGTGCAAGTAAATACACTTTTTTAAAAGAACACATTCTTCTGGAACTCACTTCTTCAAAAACTTCCTGGAAAGTGTCATTGTTTCCCTAAATCTGTAAGTGGACTAGCTTTACAGTTAGAGAGAAATTTTGAAGTGTGCTTAGACCTAGGGTGGATCAAGTCTTCAGAGAAAAGACTAAACAAGCCTGTAACCATTAAGCTGTCAAACCAAAATAAATATGCACTTAAGGCAAGATTTTCTGATTTAGATATACTTTTCTCCACATACAATTACCTTTTATTGATTTTTTTTTCCAGATGGAAAGTGCAGTTCTCCATGCAGACAGGTCCGAAAGAGGGCCTATTTGAACAAACCTGGAAGATGGATTTTAGCTGAATTTCTTCAATTTGACACCTCTTTTGGGAGGGTCCTTGAAACAACACTGTATGCTTTTTCTTTGAGCATGCAGTGTACATGCATGCATGTTATGTATGTTGATACAAAGGCTTCTCAGAGCATATGATACCACCTTTGAAGAGGAAGTAGAAGCTTCCTCCCTTAGAAAACATCACTTGGTTTTACCATTTGTTGCTCATTACGACTGTTTATAACTCAAGGTTTGCAAAGGTTAGTCAACACAAAGCTAAGAAAAAAATGTTTTTTAATTTGCATGGGTATTTGTGCAACACACAAAAAATAAACTATTGTTTTATCTGGTAAGAGAGTCTACGAAACCAGAAAAGAGAGTTGCTCTGCTAGCAGACCATTAACAGACTCTATATCTCATTATCCGGAGTCTGTAACTACCACCGCTAAGGTGTCATGTAACATGAGAACCTGCTCCCGTGAAGAAAGTTGGGTAGAACTCACCATGGGCAATACTGAAGTGATGCAGATCTCTGGATGGAGTGTCTTTAAAAGAACAAGCTGGAATGCCTCCCTTGCTTCCTTTTGAAGACAGACTTCCCAACAAGCTTGCTGACTAGGGGAACCTGGAGATGGCAAAATACCATCAATAGCTAAAATACCCTTCACTTTCAAGTCAGCAATGAATTGCCAGCTCTGTCCCCTCTACTCCACTCTCATAAGACCCCACCTGGAGTACTGTGTTCAGATGTGGGGCCCCCAACATAAAAGCCCTGGACCTGTTGGAGAGAGTCCAGAGGAGAGCCACAAAATTGGTCAGAGGGCTGGAGCACCTCCCCTATGAGGACAGGCTGAAAGAATTGGGGTTGTTCAGCCTGAAGAAGAGAAGGCTCTGAGGAGACCTAATAGCAGCCTTCCAGTGCCTGAAGGGGGCTACAGGAGAGATGGGGAGGCACTCTTTATCAGGGAGTGTAGTGAGAGGACAAGGGGTAACGGGTATAAGCTGAAAGAGGGTAGATTTAGGCTAGACATTAGGAAGAAGGAGGGTGTCCCTGCCCATGGCAGGGGGGTTGGAACTAGATGATTTTTGAGGTCCTTTCCAACCCTAACCATTCTATGATTCCATGATTCTATGATTCTATGAAATTACTGTATTTCATTATGGTTGCAGTGGATCACCAAGCCAAAGCTACAGCTACAGCTAATGGGAAATGCAGTTGCCTGAAATGTTCTGACAGCTCTCCTATACTCAACTTATATTGTTGGCTTACAGTCTTGACTCTAATCTCCAACATAATTAGTGGATAGTGTCTATCAGAGGGCAAAACTTAATTAGTGGAAAACTAGGACCTTTGCAATCTCTGAAATAATGAGATGACAGATATAACTGAGAAGTGCAGAAAGGTGTTTCAGCTGATGTGATGCTGCTGTGGAGTGCTGTCCCCAAGGAAGCCAGTGCCTGAAGATTACTGCAAAGCAGTGCGAAATACCCCCAGCTGACTATACTTTCCCACCTGTGTACAGAGCAGTGTTCCCCGCATCCACTGTCCGGTATTTAATCATCTTTACCACACACAAGAAGTCTGTTAGACAAAACTTCATATGACCTATGCAAGGAGACAACTCAGAGACTCTGGCACTTAAGGAGGTGACTTTGCTAGTTAAAAGGGTTTTCTGACAGAGTCAGTTTTCTGCAGAGTCAGTCTTCTGGGAACACTAATCTGGACACTGAGCTGAAATGTGAAAAGGGAATGCTAAGCAGAATCTGTATTCTGAAGATGCACGGACAATGTAAAGGCCAAGGGATAACGCCAAGACTTGTTTTTCAGCCCATGGGCTTCAACCATGCAGGAGATTAGCAACTGAAACATCTGATAGTTGATGTATAAGTGGTAGCAGACATTATCACCTTATTGTTCAGAGACTCTGTTTGAAATGCATGTTTTCTGCTTCATTTAAAAAAAAATCACAGAAAAAGTGAGCTGAATTATGAAACATTTAAATTTGTGATGGTATGCTTTTCATGATCTCTAACCTTAATAACAGTCTTGGTTAATAATTTGAAGAACCACAAATGGGTGTGTCTGTTGATAACTGACACCTGAGTGTTAACTAAGTTGCCATTTAACACTCAGAATTCTATTTACCATTTCAGCAGGCCTGTAACATAACCTTGATGTGGAAGCCAAGACAACGCAAATCTATCTGACTTTTTAGTGTATTTAAAAGTTTATTAAGTGACCTCAGAAGATTCCAGATAGACCTCTCTCATGAAGTGTAAACTATGACATTTGCAATTAATTTTTTAACAGCCTACTGATAAAAGGAATGTGGAAATCTCAAATGCAAAGGGGGTTAGAAAGGTTACTTTCTAAAGGAAAAGATCTGTACTTCCTGATGTAGTGAAAAGCTCCACCGTTGAATGGCTGATAACAGACCACAGAAAAGGGAACTTATATTTCCACTTTCTTTCCTGATAAAGTGAGGGTTCAAATCTGTATTAAAAAGCAATCTGACTCTGATGAGGCAGAGCGATTGTCTGGTGCACGCTTCATGGGAATAAGTTGTCAGCAGACAGAAGGCTTTCTTCATTGACCTTGATATTCATCAGGGCAAAACAAACCTACTAGAAAGTCTGTAAACTGCTGAGCAGAGTAACACATTTATGCCAGCACTCATACCTTTATATTCCATGAAGTTCTGTGAGCCAGAACTGCTTTTAAAGTAAAAGGCTATGTTTATGTGAATTAATTGATTTCACTTTCTTGTAAGGAAATATACATTAAAATTGAATTTTGTCATTCTTTTTCTTCTTTAACATAGTGGTTGCTTGATACGATAGTCAATGCTTCATTGTCAAAATTATTTTTTCCAGAAGGCATTGCTTTTCATGGCATTCCTTGTCTTGGACCAGTCAGGATAACCGGTTGAAGAGACGTTGCCTCATGCACTGAAGAAGTGTGGGATTGCCAACTTGGTTATGCAGCAGTGCCTGCAGGATGGACTGGATCTGGAGCAGCAGGAGTGGTGTGATCCAGAGGATCCTCATGGATGTCCGAGGTGCCTGATGTGATGTGACCCAAAACACAAAGCGGAACCAGGAGTGTTGGCCTGAGAGTTTAGAGAGGTAGTGCCGTTAAAGCATGCAGACTGCACTCTACAGGGGATTGACTAAGAAGAGCATAGTTTTTCATTCCTTGTGGAGGCTTCTCAGTGACCCAGCCTGCTCCCCTCAGCAGTCCTTTTCATTGACAATCTAAGCTCTTGGAGGAAGAGGTTTTCTCCCTCTCAAGGTCGGTAACTTCCAGTGTTCCCACTGAATAAAAAAATGCAAGCTTCAACACATAATTAATCTTTAGATGAAATAACTGTTACTCCATTCTGTTGTTTTCACAGCATATTTGTTTGTGCTTAGCATTGAGAGGATGGTAATAACTACGGCAGAAACAGTATATATCGATGTGCAGTACCCACAGGTTTCCATGAACAGTCATTTGTTATCTATTTTAAATGCAGAGAGGAAGGATATACTCCAAAGATTTAACCTGGTAGGGATTTTTTAATAAGATAGCAAAATTGGTTTTCTGTGTGGCTTAAGCAGAATCCTCCTACCATCGGCAATCATTCCCTCTATACGGCTATTATTTTTTTATAATATATGGAAGTCATTTACTGTATGAAAGGTTGTACATGATATTGTAGTGAACATAAGGAATTTATTTTAATGCTGCAACTGGTTGGGGAAAGTTCTGACGTTTCTTCAGGGACTGAGTCTATTTATTTTTTTAAAAAAAAACCTCTACATAACAATATGTCACTTCAGAGCTTCATCACCTCTTGTTCCATTTATTGTGCTCCCACAGGCATAAGCTGAAGTAGATGAGCTCACAGGTATTTTCTCTTGCGCACATTTCTGCAGTGGAAGAGTGAGGAATTCACCAAGAGCTGAAGCCACTTTAGCCTCTGCTCACTTTCCTCTTATTTAGACTGTGAGTGCATGTAGTCCCAGTTTAACATATGCCAGCCACGTCTCCCCACAAATCTCTAAAGCAAGAAATTGTGTGTGATTTATTGTTCGTTATGCAAGTTTTCAATACAGTAAATAACATATTGACTTCAGGGCTTTCAAAATGTGATTTTAAGTTTGGATGTTCAATAGCAATATCTTCCAGGTGGTTTGGATAGAGACTGGCTCAAATCAACCCCTAAGGATATTTTGTTTTGAAAGTGTTTGCACTCTTCTGCTGAATACTAATGCTAAAATATACCTTTTTTTTTTGAGGCTATTTCTTACTTTCAGGAGTGTGTGGTTATTATAGATTAAGGTTGGCAATTTTTCCTTCTGTATGTGGATAGCATTAATATCAGATGCTTAGCCCAAACATTGTGGTTATCTTTTTCTGAATTTTTAGAGGAATAAATGAGTCTCTACTGTATATTAATGCAGCTGTACTAGGTGATGTGAAAAGTATTCTTGTCAGAAGAAATTCCAGTAGTATTATTCTGCTTTGTGTCCATTTATTGTGTAGGTACAAATATCTAATGATCCATCCAGATAAATAACATGCAACTGCAGTGAAATATTTACGAAGATTTATGGGTATAAAATATGCCAGGACCTGTGATTTGCAGAAAAAAAAAATAATAAAAAAAAAAAATCCCCAAATCTCCTTTCTGACCTTACGACCTGTGGTTCAGCAACTAGAGATCTTAAAGTCCACAGTTTTTTGCTCTTTGGTGGCTCTGATAATATGTCGTTTCAGTACATCACACATGAGATTAACACAGAAGATCACAGAAATGCTGAGAGGCAGCTCTGAAATCTTGCTCAGTGTTCTGCTAACAATACTACTAGCCTTGTCATCTGGGAGTCTTATTTTTACACAAAAAGACTATCAGTTCACTCTTAGAGTTACTATATAAGAAAGCTATCAGTTCATTTTGAGTCCATTAGTCTCTGTAAGTGATAATTTTTACCAGTTTATTTCCATTTGCGATGATAGAAGCCATCTGTCTCTCTGCTTTGCACATCCTCAAATGAGTTGCTACATGTTAAGGAAACTTTTCCCCTTCTACCCTTAACATACAGCATGATTTTGATAGAAATTATAACACTTTCCCTTAAGAGTTGCTTTTGAACTCCACTATTTCAAAAATATCTGCTTTAATGGGCTGCTTATTTCTAGCTAGAAACATGATTGAAATGTTTCGTATTTTTCCAAGCTGTGAGTATTAAATAATTGATAGTTGGGAACAAATTCCTAAGCTGCAATTTAATCACTAACATCTCAAGATGCCATTTGTTTTGTCCAAACTGCTGAAGCACAGCTTTTTATTTAATCAGGGCATATGTTATTTCCAGAACAATTGTGATCTTTCTCCTTCTCAAGAGACCCTTACCCCGGAGGCTTGCCTGGTTAATGGATGAGAGGTGGTACATGTGAGGAAAAATCCGCCACGGGTTGACCTCTGGAAAGAAGGAAAGCATTTATATTTTGTCAGCTTTCCTGTTTAGGATTCTTTGCCCGACTTTGGCCTCTTGTTGACAAGAGCCCCTCTTTGTGTACAGCAAGCTCACTCCCACCCTTCTGCAGCTCAGACCTGGTGTGTCCCATAAGGGTGGAGTGCTCTGGGCTGTAACAATATGAGGTTGCTGGAGCTCCCTGGGTCACTGTTTTCTTTGGAGGCAGATGGCTATTGTAGTTTCCAATATAGCTACAGAGTCCCTCACTGAACAGTATGACTCTGGCTGCTGGGACTTCCAAAATACTGTCAAAAAATTTTTTTGTTGCTGCTGATGCTGCAGAAAGACACAAGGCATGTTGCTGAGGAAAGGCAATGAAATAACAGCAGGACAGATACCAGTGGTAACTCACACCTCAAAAGTTTCGGAGCTCAAAACAAGCAAAATTTGGACACTTAATCTGAGACACTTCACTTAACACTTTGTCTGATTTCTTCCAATGCCTCAAATGGTTTCTTGAGAGATTTATACTTGCTACACCAAATTTAGTACAAGCAGTCCTTATGTGTTCTGCCTAGAATCCAAAATTTTGAAGAAACACAAATGTGGAAATAACTTTTTAAAGCAATTTGTTTTTGTTTTATGAATTTAACTTGTTTTGTTCAAGTGCAAGAGCTTCAGCCTTTCATTGAAAAATAGATCTTAGTTGTGTGTCTAAAAAAAAGTTATCCAGTCTTCTATATCTTACATAAAAAGGGAGTAATTTATATGTACTAAATTGGAACAATCTATATTTGTATTGGATTAGAACAACCTACAGTTGCAACACCAGAATAATCTGATTGCAATGGGCTGTGGAAATATGGGAAACATATCCAGCAGCATCCTTGAAAACCCTTGCCAAAGTGCTTCAGGTATCTAGAATGTATTGTGAATTAACCAATGTACATGTGGGCCCCTTAATTTGCTGATAAGAAAACGGGTGTTGCAGAGAATTCCATCTTGAGAGCTGTAGGAGGAGCTTTCACTTCTAAGCAAGATGTGTGTCCTATTCCTGC
>NW_010120658.1:23148-30336 GCF_000699245.1 Pterocles gutturalis
TGACACTGTAAAACACCAAGGAGGTATGAAATAGAAGATCTTGTCAGGAATCCCTGTGCACTCACAGAGCTGTAACAATAGTATGATGCCAGCACCGATATTAATCTGAAACATCACAACAAGGTATTAATATGAGGACATGAGCCTGAGATACACTGAATGAATTTAAATTTGATCTCCACAGAATATGACACTCTTGTGTTTTCATCTGTCAAACTCTTGTGTCTTTAGGATCAGCACAAAGTCTTTCAAAGCATATGCTTCATGTCGGCTAAATAAAGAGATAGCAGTTGATACATCGTAGGAGTTCTCGCTCAGGTTACTTTAGTAGACTTGAGCATTAATAATTTACCGAATTTGAATAATATAGAGACACACAGGTATAAACATTCCTGTGTTGTGTTTCAATCTAGTAAAAACCAAAAACAAAAACAAAAAACCAAACATATATTCCTAATTTTCCTATGACTCTTTTGACAAAACCTAGGAACACATGGAATGGATTACCCTGGTCTGGGTTGCTGCAGGGCATGAATGGCTCTTAAAAGGTGAGGATTTATTGGACCGTGTTGTCTCTAGTTTGTTAGCAATGTTGGCTGTAATCTGTAAATACCCCTTGTGACTGTGAGAAATTCAAAAACCTCTGAAAAAATGTGCTTGTGATGGGGAATATGCTTATTTTTGTGCATTGAATGCTGGCTGAGCAATATTCCTAAACAGACTGATTGGAAAAGACTTTCTCTGCCGGAGGGAAAAAGGAGTCAATTAAACCAAGAGTAGATCTTCAGCTGTTGTTTGTTAATTTTAGCCTGTTCTGATAAGGCTGTACCAATCACACACCAGCCATACACACCATGTACAGCCTTAATTTACGATTAACAATTTATGATTAACCTCCTTTTTGGTTCCACGTAGCTGAAGGTCCTGGGTCAGCCAAAGATCTTCCTTACTTCCTGGTTCAGCAAAGGAATGATGTGGTTGCTCAAAGGAATACTCCAAACATAGCAGGATACTTCTTTACAAGAATACACTTTCTTGCAAAAAAGTACAACCATCTGTGTATCTAAGCCTCCTGGGTGTGGAAAGGTGGAAAGTCATTTCTCATGGCTGGCTAATGCTGAAGTCAGAAATGCAGATAACTCCTGCACGTCTTACACAGGTGACTTGCATATGCTTCTGTACAGAGGTGGATGCAGTGCTTAGCTGTTACCATGCATAGACTTTGTCTAGATATCTTTTATCTACTGCAGCAGGAGTTCACTTGGTACCTGCGTCTTTTTCACACTCTTCTTTGGAATATACCTAGTCACCATTGGAGGGGAAAGTTTAGAGCAGTGGTCAGTGAGAGGAAGGAATTATAAGGTGAATGGGGGAGAGGGCAGTGCTGTTTCTCATTCAGCTCCAGAATGTGGTTGGATGTAGGTACACCTACTGACCTGCATCTGTGTAATGTGAATGGGAAAGAGCAAAATTATTTTATTTCTGTTCAGAAGACTAGAAGCCTTCCAACTCATGCCAGCTCAGACAACTCCTTGGTGTAAGGCAAGGAATTTTCTTTTCCCTGAAGCTCAACACAAGCAGCAGTTAGAGAATAGGTTTGACTGAGTCCTCCAGTCTCCTGACATCCCATGCTAACCCCTTCCAGCCAGACTCAGGCCTGTGTTTTGGCACTGGGACAGAAGGATGTTGTTGCATCAGCAGGTGCTGCTGCTGCTGGGAAAACAAACAACATCTCACTGAGGACTGAAGATGTTTGCCTCCCCCACCTCCCCCGGGCATCCTACTTTGAACATGTTGGGACAAACCACAGCTTTCTGCCAATACTTTGTCAGATGCTTCAGCATCCTTGGGAAGGGAACTTACTGATGACATGCAAGATGATGTGTTATTTATAAGTTCGCCTTTGTCCCATTAATCTAAAAATACTTAGATACTGTGACAGAGGTTTGCACAGTTTGCCAACACACTTGGCTGAAACTAAAAGTATCTGCTGGAGAAAACTGAGAACAGAGCCCTGGGAAGGACTTTTCCATTGGGTTTAATTAGTTGAATCCCATAAAACATTTTATTCTAACACTGTTACAGAAATCCAGTATTTGAATTCTATAAAAAAGCCTTTGATTTGGGGGTTTGTGGCATTCTGCTTCTGCCCATGGTTAGCCAAACATATTATTGCACTGCCTGGGAGCCGCCTGGGAGGAAAATTCCTACCTACAAGAGACAATTTCCCTTTCACAATCACTTCACTCTCAAGAAGGGCTCTACTATGGGAGGTTGCTGTCTTGCATCTCATGTATTACTCAGCACCTGCTCCATTGGGGACCCTGGTTTTGACATCCAAGAAAAGTCCCAGGTAAAAATAGGAAGGTATGGGAAATACTGGGAAGGAGAATCACCTGTATCTATCCCGAATGCGTTAGCCCTTACTACACCTTTGTGTACTGCACAGCACCACCTGCGCGTGTTTTGTTCAGGATTTCATAGGTGTACAGATAAAAGTTGACTTAGTGATTAAAGTGGTGCATTAAGTGACTGTAAGTTTATTTAAAAATGCTTCAGAGTTACTGAGTATGTGTTGTGACATGGATCTCAACATGTGTCATTGCCATTTGTCAGAACTATTGCCAGATGTGCGGAAAGCTCTGCTGGATGGCCAAGTACAAGGGAAGGGGAGAATGGAGGAGTGGGATTTGTTCATTCCTCGATTCCCAGAGTGCTGGCTATCATGGGAGACTGCAAAATACAAAGAGAAAGGAATGCCATGTCCTTTTGCACTGATAATTTTTTTTGGTACCCAAACCACTTTGCATCATCTTCTTATGGGCGTTAACGGGTTTGAAAAGATATTTCCTGGAAATCCTACTAAACCAGTGTTTTTAACAGCACTGAGCTGATAGCAGCAGTATTTTAAATCAAGCAAAATGTGGGGCCTCAGCTCAGTGGCCTTGCCACTGCCACAAGCACACGGCTTTGATAAAATAATGGATGCCATATGTTGTTTCTTAGAAATGTAATGCAGTTTGAGTAAGGAGAATAATTTTCTGATCCAAGAAAACTCATGGGGAGCAGAAAAGTCAACAAAAAACTCCTTAAGAAAACAGTAACAGCTCCTTACCACTAAGCCCTGCACTTACTTTGCATTTTATTGAAAAATACAAACTACATTATCTGTTGACCAAACACTGTAACTTCCCAAGTCGAGATTCTGACTGCATAAAGTCTCTACCTCTTTCTGCTTTTTATTTACCATTTCTGCAAAGTATATGGATTAACACATTATATGGGTCTTTACAACGATTACTGGGTTTGCAAATGTTTGGAGTACAGCTTCAGCATTAATTTAAGTTGACAATTATTATTTTCAATGTTTCATTCAAAAAATATGACCTGGATGTACAAGCCAAAATGCTCTGTTTTTCTCATGAAGTGCTTTTCAGGTAAAAACTTTTTATGAAAAGAAAACCATGAGTGGTATGGAGCCAGTAGATCATGTGATTATGTCTATTTTGAACTGACATTTTTGGCCATTCTTAACATCAATGTGATCAGTGCTATATAAATAATAGAGATTAGAACAACCTTGGATATTAGACTAAAATCCAGCAAATGAAAAACTATAATTTTTCCCTAAAATCTATAAAACATTTCTAGGCTCTTCAGAATGAAAACAATCTTGAAATGTAATTTTTTTCCACAAAACTCTTTATGTTTCTGCATTTTCAAACTCTGTCTCTTTTATTTTTTTTTTTTTTAAATCTATTCAAGCTGTCTTGCTTCTCCCTCCTACACCATATGCTCACCTTAGAAAGAAGGGATATCTTTTGGTCTTTTTACACATCCATGGGAATACTTTGTTGTAGATAGCAGGGCTTGAAAACACTCCAAAGAAAAGATAAAGTGCTTAGCTTTGGATGGCTGAGGAACTTCTTGCTCAGATAGCAATGCCTATGCTAATTTAGGACATGTGGTGATAAATTTGTAAAAGTCCTCTTCAGCAAAACAGATAGCGATTTTGACTGGGATTCATCAGAAATCAGCGGCTAAGATACAGGTAAATAAGATCATCCTTCAAGATGGGGAAGGCAGTCAGAGTTAAAAAAAGTTATACCACCAGATACTGTATGACTTTCTTTCATGACTCTTCTCTTTAGTTAGAATATTCACTGCTTAAGACCTTGTGTATGTGTGTGTGTGTGCACTTCTGTGCCAATATTTATGATGGGAATGGGAAAAAAAAAATTATGTATATCTCTGGAGCTAAACACAGAAAACTGCAAATTACTTACAGACAAAAAGAAAGACTTTTCAACTCATTTGCTAGAGCATAGGAAACACTTGCCCAGTTCCCTAAACTTGTACAAAAAATATTGTGTGCAAGGAAGTATAGAATGAGCTGTAGAGGAAAACAGCTCATTTTTTAGACCAGGGATGGCAGCAAATATCATGGTAGGGCTTTGGTTTGGCTTGATTTTCGCACATTAGTTTACCCACTATGTATATATATAGGAATATATGGGAGAGTTACTGCTTAGGGCAGATGGGTCATGTTCCTCTGGGACACTGCATGCAGAGTGTACTCTTTCAAATCATCTAAGACTGCAGCAGACAACATGGATGTGTTTGAAAAGGTTTGTCTCCTCTAGAGCATTTGCCTGAGTGATTCTGTTATGTATGAGATTACATCTTCGTGCTGTCTGCAATTGGGCCATTCTCATTCGATAGTCCTGATAATAGATGGCATATGCATATGCATTTTTAATATAGGCCTAGTATAGAGGAAGCATTTTGTTTTCACACCAGCTGGGAGTTGCCTCTCTACAGATCTGTTTCTGAACTGTATGTTGAAGGCTATGGTTCTGAAATAATTACTGTTTTCATACTAAAGATAAAGCAGGTACGTTTACTGTCAGAAACTTAAGGTATTTGTTTTTTTCTTATGTGCCAGGAAAACTTATACATAGTTGGTAAGATGTGAGTTATAATAGTAAGAAAGAGTATTTTTTTTTCAAGTTGTGATTCTTATCAGGGCAGAAAAGATGGAAAAACAAGAGGCGACTTAGTTCGCAACAGGAAGAATCAGGAGGTGCATATGAGAATAAAGCAACAGTAACTATTATCTTAAGAATAGACAATAAGTCAGAGGAGTGCTGTGCACAACTGACTCTACAGGAGAAAGTTTCAATTTCCTATATTAAAATTGTCTATGATGCAGAATGTAATGATTCTAAATTTTCAAAAACTGTACCAGTATGTGAGATCTTGGTTTCCTCTAAGTGGTTAGCACCATACGTTTCTCCCTATTTGAAAAGGCAGCATCTCTTCTTTACATTGTCCTACATGCCTGTTAATGCATTTGTTCCATTCTAATTTAGAGGAAAAAGTCTTAATGCCTGAATCATCTTCATTAATTATCTCTACCATTAATGCATTACAGTCTAACTTTAGGCAGAAAAAGGTATGAAAAATAGTTTGAGTTATATGCTTCATGTGCTTCTGTTGCTTGAGATTTCTAGGTGTAGGGTGTAACTGCAGACTTTACAGCCTCCAACTCTACTTGTCAAAAGAAGGATACAGAGACACTTCCTGTTTGTGTACACAAGCACTGCAAGAATGGGATAAATTCATCTGAATGGAAACTGTCACTCACGTCTGGAAATATATCCTATTTTGAACATCTAGCCTCAAATACCAGATGTTAAGAATTAACAGTATGGGTTAGACAAGTCTGGGTTTACTTCAGGATTATAAGCAATTGTTAGCCATTGGCTCCATACAACAAAAATCATTGACTCTCTAGAGAGTGATGTAGCTGGTCTTTTCAGAAGAATACTGTATATTTGGGGAAACTTGTATCTGACATGACCTTCAATGCAGAAATGCACCATTTCTTTGCAAATGAGAGAGTTTAGATCATTGAAGTAATTTTTTATACATGTTGTGTATAGTATCTATACTGTTTAATGACAGAACATATATTCATAGTGCATTTGAATATCTACTTATCTATATTGTTTGCATCTTGAGGTCGGTATTATGTTTGTTTATAGAATTTTTACTACTTAGGAGGTAATCAAGGGTCTTGATACAAAGAATGTAATGTTTAAGTCCCTGGGGAAAATCTTCGATGACTGCCTGTTACATGATTCCCACAACGAATGTGAACTTGGTTCATGCACTTATATTTCACACCCAATGTTTTCCTAACATTTCTAACAAATTAACCTTTATAATGGAATGGTAAAATTACACATAATTAATTTTATTTATTTATTTTTCTCCAATAGTTGTGAAAACTCTTTGCAAGAGAATTCTAGATAGTTTGTGTAGAGAAGGCATTTAGCAGAGATTTGAATCCAAAAAACAATCACTTTTTACATTTTGACTTCCGTGTTATTCACGGTGTTCCTAAGTCTTCTGATTTTTTTTTACCTTAAAGTCTTTCTTAAAGCTTCAGTTTCTGTAAAGATGTGAATAGGTGAGGTCATAGCTTTTATGTCAAAAAGATAAAAAATATTAAATACATAAATAAAATAATAAAAAATAAACTGAAACACTTATGTAGCTTTCAAGCATCTACATTTTATGAGAGATTCACAGACTATCTTACAATATGGTGGTCATGGCAGCAGGGGGCACATGCAAAGGAAAACAGAAAAAGGTAATTTAAATACTTTGGTTGAGTAGAACTTATCCTATGATTTCAGGAGATTGCTGTTTTTCAGAGTCTAGACACTGACCTGTACAGCTGTAATGTCCTCATAGTTCTATCCTGCCTCTCTCTACAGAGTCTGAAAAAGGAATTTCTGGGGGGGGAGCTTCCAAAAAAGGGAGACAACTCCATTTGAGTTTGGCCAGAGTTGCCACTGTGTTTCCCCACAACACTCCATCTGTTTTGACTCCTTTTCCCATTGAGGTAGATTGTCAGTCTATAGAGAAAGTCTACAATTGGCTTTGAGTGAAAATGCAATTTATTCCTGTTTAAAATAGGTGATCATAAACTGAGTCCATAAGCAGCTGCAGTAGCTTCCAACGTCATCACTCCTTCAGCTCCTCTTCTGTAGGCTCTTGTTCCAGCTGAACATGGTAGGAGATCCTAACTTACATGCTTCTCGTGTAAAGTCTCAAGATTGGTCAGAAGTTATTTAGATTTACTTGGCTGACTTTGCACTGAGATGAACAAGCAGGAAT
>NW_010120658.1:30367-35052 GCF_000699245.1 Pterocles gutturalis
GATAACTTTCTGCAGGCAGGTAAGATGTAGTAACATCGGAGAGATTGTAACTTCTTACAGTGCTCCAGCTCTACGCTCAAAAGCCACCTGCTCCTGTCTTTTCAAGTCTTTCCACATTGCCAAAATGTTGTCAGGGGAATTTAGGATTTATGTGGGGGAAGATACACACAGCTGTGCATAAGCTTTACTTACGGTCTGACCCAGCTCAAGAGCAGGATCTCTGCGGTGCACTGACAGGGAGCCCGGGTTAGGTAGGTGGCAACATGCCCTCTGCCTTAAGAGTATTTGAGTTTTGTTCTTGGCACAAAACCTTGCATAACCACTTTCCCCAGATGAGAACAATATAGACACAACCTTGTGCTGT
This sequence comes from Pterocles gutturalis, assembly GCF_000699245.1. Taxonomy (NCBI): domain Eukaryota; kingdom Metazoa; phylum Chordata; class Aves; order Pterocliformes; family Pteroclidae; genus Pterocles; species Pterocles gutturalis. Next base: position 30,732 of record NW_010120658.1, read on the forward strand.
CTCCCCCAGTGCTGTGGGAATCAGAGATTTCTTGGTTGCCCAGTACTTGTGTATGAAAAGCCTGTAAGTGGATGGTTTGTTACAGTTTGGTTGCCGAATCTAGACAGCCTTCAAACTTTGTCTTAAGATTTTTATAAAAGGGAGGAAATATTTTGATGAAACTAATGCTTGTTTTGTTCATTATTTAAATACAAAACTATGTTTATATTCTATAAACAAGAAAGGCTGAGGAGACAGGAAGACTTGTGGTGTTACTGCTCCCTGGGTGAAGCCATGTTATTCCCTTCCCTCTTTTCCTCTCTCTTATACACGAGTTACTGAAGCCGTTGACAGATTTTAAAATTTCAAATGTTCCAAAATTGGAACCAATTTGTGTTTCTGGGAATGTTAAATAGGAGTGAAGATGCACACACGAAAGATGGAAAGAGTCTTCTCATTGGGGATAGGAGATAGAATGTAGGATATGACTTAGAAACGAACTATAGAAATCATCCCTTTGCAGGTGAGACTGGACAGATTTCTGCAACTTTGTACATGGAAGACTTTGACAGTGTGTCAGCACAACTATTGAGAGTGCCATGTGCTGTCATTTGGGAGGTGACAGGAGTTAGACTATTAGCAGAGCCTCAAAGTGACTAAAGCATTGTGGTAATGGATACAGATCCCAGCTGCAATCAAGATAAAATGCAGGATAAATGGTCTTCTGTTATGCTTAGCCCATTTTCCAGGAAGCAGACTCCACTCGAGTTTGATGTGCACTTTGATGAGAGGGAGGTTTGGTTTCTTCTTCACAATATGTTGGTACATACCGTATGTCTGTCTCAGACTGCCAGGGAGAAGAAAAGATCCAATACCATGCTTCCAGACAGCCTAGACCTGGTGTCCCCAAGGGGCATTTACAGTGTACTAGCTTTGCTCTTTCTGAGGGGCAAATGACAGAGTAATGTCTTCTATAAATATGCTTTTGTGGGCACATACAATCAGCTAAACGCAATGTTAATATTTAATAGCTTGTGGAAAAAAAATCTATTACTTCTTAGGAGCAAAGCTGACTTGTTAATTTTATACATAAGGTTGAACAAACAATTAAAAGTAGCCCCATCCTGATCCTTAGTGAGAAGCTGATAAACAAAATTAATAAAAAATACTTTTGGAACAAGGATGCTGCTTTGCCTTGTAACATTCTTTACCTGTTTAACAGTCCTGTGCCATGTTTAAATTTAATTTTCTGAACAATATGCAATCTTTTCAACAAAGAGCACACATCAGCAAATCAGGCTTTGATTTTCTCACTTCCATCTTTGGATAATTTAAAGATTAATAAAATCATCTATCCCAAGCCTTCCACCTTCTAGAGAAGATGCCTAGTTTGAAAGGAAAACAAAACATTTCTAGAAATATTCCAGAATTTCTATTCGTCCACTCCAAAGCACAAGCTGAATCCTCACAGGCTGCTAAAAGAAGAAGGCACCTCTTGCATGCTGCACAAATGGAAAGCTCAGCTGATAAAGCTATTATGCATAATTTACATGGATGTTCCACAAAGCCTGCTTGGGAATAACATAGAGGAAAAATTAATTACATGCTTTTAATATTCATTAAACATTTTTTTCCCTCTGAACATGTGTTGCAACTTCAACTGTACACTTCTAAAACTGCATAAAACCCAAGAACAACAACTAGGTGTGTATCACGTATCATTGCAATAGGACAGTAAAGGAATACTGCCTCCAGGTCTGCTCAGCTCCTGGCTTTAGGCTTAATGGGTGGCAGAGAGGATAAGGCAGCTGCAACAAATTCACCACCTGCATACACCCTGGTATATGGGAAAAGAGACCATTCCTCTGCTGCTGCTTTTAAGGAATGATGGGTCATCACTTGTGCCTACAGATCAAGGAGCTCCTATCTTTCCAGAAGGGACCATTATGAGAGAGTGATACTAGAGATGTCTTGCAAAAAAATGAGTTCAGATCCTTAGCTGTTTTAATCCAATGACCCAAAATCAAAACATCTCTCCTTCTGGATTTCCCTTTACAGAAGATGAGGATTTGTTCAGAGTAATGAAACATACGACCGAGATGTGGGACATATGCTGATCTAAGGTAGTTTGCAAACATGGCAGTTACAGGAGGGCTTATTTTTCAGCCCTACTCTCTGAGTGAACAAGAAATAAATACCTCATAACCTCTACATTCATCATGCAGATGCTTCTTCAAATGCTGCAAATGATTTTACCTTCTTTTTAAAGTTTTATTCATATGATTGGTTTAATCGCTTTCAGTTCCTGAAATTAAGAACAACACACATTTTTGAGGAAGAGAAATCAGAAAGATTCTAAAAGTGTTCTAAAAACTTTTAACAAGATGCAAAAGGAATATTTTTGCAACACTTGCAATACTTCCCAAAGATTATATGGTCTCAAGAACAGTCTTGTACTTCAGGTGCAATTTCTGGGTCTTCTAAAAGCTTCCTGGATAAACTTCTGCAAGTCGCTTAATCTTTTTTGTGCCTTAGTTCCCTCTCTGCAATATGAAGATAAGAGTGTTTTCTTCGTCTCAGGCTTTATCTACTTGAAAGTGCCCTGAAGCAAAGGACATCTATGTCTAGTGGCTGGTTATTAATTGGTGATAAATTTATATGTGTTGATGCTGAGAAGAACATGAAGAAATCTTAGGTTAGATTTAGGTCTACAAAGATATTAAATTTTTTGCTTTGCGAATACATCCAAATATTCTCATTCCTGAATCAGGACATAAAGTTTAAAGATGGAATATTTTTATAGCTAGACTCCCATATCTTGAATCATTTCAGCATTATGATGCATTATGCAACTACATTATTTCAAGGATTTTGAAGTTTGGATGCCCTTCCTTGCAAGGCCAGATTGTGCATCCCATGACACACTGGTAGTCCCATGACTCCCAGAGGTCATTGTCTTGCTCACTCGACAGAGAAACAATTTTATGTCATAGGATTTGCCCTCCACTGACAGAGCCCCCTCCACAGGGCAGAGTGGAGGGAACCTAAGTTACAGTTCTCACTGTGCAATGTGAGTGCCAGAGTGTACCACACAGACAAAGGTAACACAGAAGAAACTGATAAAACACAGTTTCCAGCAGCTCCTTCAGTGAATGTTGTTCTGCCCTAAGCACTGACTGAATAAAGCAGCCTGTTGTAAAAGTTCGCAACTGTGTAGTTAATAAAGGCTATAACATAATGCTTGTACTCAAGGCTTCCAGATTAAGGTTATGCTTAAACAACCTGTGACATTGCCTGACTTTTAAGAAAAAGTATTTACTACCTTAATATTTTGCAAGGAATTTTTATTTTTTATGTCTGTTTCTTCTGCCTTCCAGAGAGAACAAAAAAACATTACACGGCTTTATTTTTGAAACCTTTCCTAGAAAAAGCTAATTTATTTCTACAAAGTTTGTTAAAGGATTTCTCTTTCAAAGACTGTTCTTTAAATTCTTCTCTTAGGAAATTTAAAAAAAAACCCCACTTTCATACTAATACCTAAGGTTATGTACAAATACTTAACTAATTCACAATCCATAATCTGCTGAAAATAATAAGACTCTTTTCCTCGATCCCATTGAGATCATACAGGTATTACTTCTGCATAGTGCTATTATCTCACATGACGTTTATGTTTACTTTTTTTTTTCCATAATTGTGGTGCATTTAAGGTAAAATGAACTGATTGCAATGTGAAAGCAGTCTACATTGTCCTGACTTGAACAGTAGAGGTTTATAAAGTAAGAAATATTATGAGCTTTATGAAACAATGATGAAAACTTACAACACTATACAGAATATATATCCTCAGGATACTAATTGGTTTGCAGTAAATATCCTTACCTTTAGGACACAAGTTAGTCTTTGGATTTTTGCATGAAACCTGATCTGAATGGAGGTTTAATCTGCTTTGGAAAATAAAAATTGTTAATAATCATGCTTGTGAATGGTGCTGTTTGCATTTCTGATATGTTAGTTTGCAAAGCTGTAGAGATTTCAGAGAGATCTTTGTTTTCCTCTCTTGTTGACCAATGTACTATCTAAGAAAATTTCGAATGAAAACAAACATGAGGAGATTTTGATGGCATCTTTAGTTTCAGTTATACACAGCTAAATACTTCAGATGGCTCTGAACTGCTCGTGTTCAATTTTCAGAAAAACAAGTTGCTTGTATTTTGTTTGAGCCAAAACTTTCAAAACAGAAAGTGAGGGCTTAGTGACTTATTCAGTTTCCTAGACGTTGCCAGCAGCAATGCATCTAATGAATTCCACACTCCAGCAAATGTGCACAACCACTTTCCTG
>NW_010120658.1:35083-45846 GCF_000699245.1 Pterocles gutturalis
TACAAGATCCTTTTCCCCTTTGTCTCTACTAGCTAATCTTGGCTGGAAATAGAAGTGACCTTCACTTCCTGTTGAGAACAGATACAAAGGACTGAGAAATATGCATGACTGGTTGATGCTTATTAAAAGTGTACCAAACTTTCAGAGACCTGCTTAAACTCGACCTTGATATGCTTCAGCTAAGTACTGAAAGCTTGGTGCCTTCAATTCAAAGCAATAAGCAATTTCACATTGAACTTTCAGGAGAATTTACTTGTTTGATTTTTTGATCTGAATGCAAAAACCTAGAAAGTTCTGAAGCAGGTTCAGTTCTAAAATGCTTGCAAAAATACAAAGAACCGTATTTATCTAAACTGGTTTCCCTGAAAAAAAAAAAAAAAAAGGTAGGAGTCTTTTATGGTAAACACCCATATGTCTTGTTTCCAGTCATGCTGGAGATAAAGGATCGCAAACATTCCCATAATTAGTTATTTCTGGACCTGAGAAGAGACAGAAAAAAATTGTAATAATGAGAAAGAACCTTTTTGAGAAGTTTCAAAATAAGCTGTGCAGATGCCTTGATGTTTAAACAGCACTGTTCCAACAACTATGCTCAGAAACAGTGCATCAGCCACACTTTCAGGTTTCAGTTCCTTGCTAGCTTCTTCCTTGACCCCAGAGGGCTGTAACTTAGTGTTGTACTATATCAGACTACATGCTCTTCCTCCTTTGAAGGGATGCAGATCTATAATTTTTTGTAGAAAAGGTACGAGTCTGAGTATGTGAGCACAAATACTTGTCCCATTCTTCTAAGCAGAAAATGCTAATAACTATTTTTTTGTTCGTCTTTTTCACAACAGCCAGGAAAAAATAAATAACCAAGCTAATGGTGTACTTCAACTAGCATCTGGAGTGCAAGTATAGCTTAGAGTCCCAGATGTGTGATACTATCTGACTTCTGGGAGGAAACTATTTCTTCGCCCTCTTACAGTATTTTGGAAAACAGCTCTGTCAAACTGCTGCATTTTCAGCTGTGACAGTAGTTTTCTTTTCTATCTCAAGCAGATCATAAGAATCACAGAATCATAAAACAGCTCAAGTTGGAAGGAACCTCAAAAGATCATCTGAACCAACCTTTCGTGGATAAGGGAGCCTAAGTGAGATTATTTAGCACCCTGTCTGATTGCATCTCAAAAACCTCCAGAGATGGGGATGCTACAACATCCGTGGAGAAGTTGCTCCAGTGAATGATTGTTCTTATGACCTGTAAAAATATCTTTCTTATGGAAAGATGAAATTTCTCCCAGTGAAACTTCTACTTATTGCCCCTTTTCCACGTGACTCCTTGTGAAGAGAAAGCTTCTGTCCCTTTTGTAGCTCCCCTCTAAGTACTAGAATACTGTCATGAGGTCCCCCCGAGCCTTCCCATCAGAGAGAAAAGACCTAATTCCTTTATCCTTTCTTGTAGGGCAGGTTCTCCAACCTTTTGGCTGTCAGATCTTAGTCAAATGAATAGATTAGCTAGGCCTGAAATGTTTGCCCTCCTTGTTGCATAATAATAAAACATGATGGCCCAAATAAGAAGTTTATGGAAAAAAAATATATAAGATTCAGAGAAGAGCTATAATTTAACGTAGTTGCATTAAATATAATGTAAATGTATTTAAAAAAGGTCCCTAAGTGTGCCCCCTCATATTATAGTTAGCTGTAAGTTGTCAACACGTGGACTAACACTAGGTCAAATCAGGAAAGTCAGTGTGTACAGCAAACATTTCACCAAGTGCCATAATGACAGGGGAAGAAAAAGTAATTTGCCTAACAAATATGTGTTTTATGAAGTTAGGTGAATACATCAAGGGAGATACTGCCATTTCAACCCTGTAGGCAATCCAACTTTCTTGCTTTGACGTGGAGATGTGACTGACTAAGCAGGGTGAGGAAGAAAGTGGCTAGAAGAAGGAACAATCTGAAATCTATGTTGGGCAACTTCACAAATACCTTATGACTGAAATTCTGCTGGTGTGTTTAATTTATGTTGTTTTGGAAGTGCTTTCTGTTGCAAACAAAAGCATCACTAGAGCTAGTGTAATCCCATTAGCACAAGAGGCTTCTGAGGCTGGAGCTGTCAGATATATATTTCAAGTGTGTTTTGGCTTGAGAAACAGCTGGAACACATGAGCAAATTCATCTGAACACGGAGGGACCCTCTGATTTCAATTTCAGATGATGTACCACTTAGTTAAAAGACTTATTCGGAGGCATCCTGAACTTGTTGGTTTGAAAACTGCAGCACTAAAATTGGATGAACAATCCATAGCAGAGTTTACTGAATACTGCACTTGAGACAAAATATCGGGAGATAAGTACATATGGCAGCTCCCAAGAACATGCACGTCAGAAGGGCAGATGCTGTGTGAAAGGAAGATACATTCTTTGACTTGGTAGCTGTGGGTTGTGATTATTCATCAGATGAAGAAGCACACAGAAGAAGTAAAAGAAATGTTATGTGATGTTACACCTTATGCACCGTTTTTGCAAAAGCTCCAGAGAAACTCTCCCATGCACACACATTTAGTAGTATCAAAAGCTAGGGAGTTAAATATGAACATAAGAGACTAAATACATAGCCTAATTTTCCGAAGTCACCCACAAGCTCGGTTGCATATCTGTATTTATTTACTCCACAATCCATCTGCTTCTGGGTACTCAGAGCTTCCCTGCACAGAAAGACCTAGCGATAGGTGTGTTCTGTGAGGTTTTCTGTGGGCAAAATATTAATTTAGGAAATGCCACAATTATTTGACACAGAAATAAGCATGGGAAATGAAGATGGAATGAAGTTGTGATCAATCCAGTCATGAACTGGACAGTAGCCATTGGAGGTAATCACAGCGTGGGGAGCAGGGAAGGAGGAGATAATGCCTGTGAATAGGATGGTAAGAAATGAGGAAGAATGCTTTTAAGCTGTCCTGTATTAATTTATAGGACCCATTGATGCAAAATATTGTCTGTGTGGAAATTATAAGGCAATCAGTCCCAGCACTCCATGGAAAAAGCTGAACAGATGAGGTCTGCAGGGAATCTCTCCTACTCTAACCCTGTAGTTCTGTTTTCTGTGCATTATGGAACATTCTGTGCCTTGGTCTCAACAAACCAATGGATATCACCTGAGGACAGCAGGTTACATGACCCTCATGATATTATTATGCCTTTCATTCCAGATAGAAATCTTTACTCCCTGCGGTTTTCTGTTTAATATTTTGTCTCTTTTTTAATTTTTTTCCCCTTCCCTCTGTCTGCAACCCAGACACAAAGCGTGTTCAATTCTGTAGAGAAGAAACAAACCTAAAGGAGTTCACTAACTCTCTTTGCTGGCTTTTGATAGCTTTTCACAGGAACGTGAGAAAGCAGAAATCTCCTGTGAAAATTTTCCACTGACACAGAGTCTTTGGGGTCTGTGAACCCCGTCCATAAAATGCAGCACTGTCTTGTGTCAGGGTATTCTACAGCCAGCATGGCCACTCCCCGCTTGCACTGGCTTTTCAGGTCTCCTTCATTTCCCTGTGCCAGTTCATTTTTGGCCTTCATGATTTCATGATTACCAGCAAAATTTCAACAGTTAGACACCTTAAACTTCATTTTTTTATGTTAGTTAAAGAAGAATCGTTTGTACTTATTTGCCTAGTTATTAGTCGTGTTCTGAGTGTAAAGTGTTTCATGCTTGAAAATTCATGCACTGATGTTGAATGGGGTGCTCACCTTTCACATTCTATCTGTGAAAGTTGGTCTAGTTAAAAATGTTCTTTCCATCCTTAAATTTATTTTGAAGAATAGCTTGAGGCTTTCAAATGTAAATATTTTTGGACTAACATGTATGCTAGTTCACAGATATTCAGGCAGCTTTAAAGCAGTTGCAGTCTCAGCCTGAGATGAAAGTTTTACATTTCATCAGGTGGAAAGTAGTAATGTCTCAGCTATTAAACACGTTTCTGTTCTTCACATAATTAACATGAACAGGGGCTGTACAGACCACTGGCTTCACTAACATGTTCCCTCTCTCATGGAGCAATTTTCACCTCATGTGAGTAAGGTTTGTGAAAAATCAAGAATTTCTACATTCTCCCAGGAATATTTACTTGTGCAAATGGACCTTACCCAATTAAAAGTAATGACATGAGCTAGTATTAGCATCCAGTCCTCAGTATGGATTAATCCTCAATACAGCAAAATGAAGCAATATGTTATCCAACAAAACTAACATTCCACAAAATAACTGCATCTGGCCAACAAGACTTTTGGTAAGTCTTTTTTTTTTTTTTTTTTTTTTTTTTTAAGAGAGCTTTGAAAGATACTTCATCTGTGTGGTGGTGTATCCTTTTCAAATAAGCCTACAATAAAGAACATTGTATTATGGAAAAAACTTGACCCATGCATGGTTTATTTTGGAACAGTGTGTTCAATGGCAGTTTCAGTACAGCTTCCTGTTCTCCTTGGCAATCTCTGCAGAAATGACATAGACTTGAGGAACTTGGATAAAAAAAGATGAGAACTCCTAAGTGCTTTTGTCTGTGCACACTTGCACAGATATTGTCTTCCCACAGCTTTTCTTGAAGGCATTCTGTAGCTGAAGCAGGTTTTGGCTGAAAGAAGCGGTATGGCCTGAAGTATTTAAAATCTGGGTTCAGTCAATAACCCTTAGGATTTGTGTTGCAAGTACATCAGGCATTGCAGGCTGAGCTAGGATCACATAGTAAATCTTTACAATCTGTGAAAAAAAAAAAAAAAAAAGAAATGTCAAGTGCAACTGATTTAAGAGAAAAGCATACTGCACTGGTGTTTCAGGATCTGCACCTGTTAGTTAGCAATAGATCTGTCTTGTTATGGCCTAATGCTCAAAGAGGGTAAGAAGTGCTTAGATTTTAAAGACTATAGATAGTCTTACACTTCCTGATCATCTAATGCTGGAAGACAGATCTTTTATCCAGTGAAATACAATTTACTAAATACTTGTGACACTGCTGGCGAATGACACTGCCAGATGTAACATGACAGATCAAAAAGAAAGCAGTCGTGTTTCTCCAATCCTTCTTTCCCTTCTTTAATCTTATTGCTTCCACTTATGATTATTCCCAAGCCAAGATTTCTTCTGCTTTGGTCATGACACTCTTCAGATAACTATAAATGTGGATTGTACATTGCTTGGTCGTGTTTAGAAAAGTGGTATGGATTTGGGACTTCAGTCATGAATTTGATACATGAAGATCATGATGCCCTTCCTTTACAGAAACCAACAGGATTTCTGTGACACGAAGCCAACACAATGGAACAAACATAAGATCTTTGATTTTATCGTTTCTTCTTTGGAAAAAAAAACTTCAGAAAGGTTAAGGATGGCTCTGTCCAGACAAGGAATTCTCAGAAGATAAATCAGTGGTCCCAAGTTGCAAAACACATTTACTGTAAAACCACAAAGAACATTCAGACTTCAGGGAATGAACAAATGCCTATTATTAAGTTTATTTCAGTGTAAGTGAGGCTTATTTAGTTGACCATGATGGTGAAGATCAAAAGCAAAGTATTCCTTAAAATTGCTTATTGTTGCCTATTAAACCCTCTGATCCTTTGTATCCAAATTATTCAAGTTCCAGTTTAGATATTTCAAGACAGATTCTGATGTTAGTCACATTGCTGTTAATAGGATGTAACTAGACTGTCCTTCCCCTGTAACATCTGTGCTATTGAAATCTGATTTCTTCACAAAGATGGCATTCAGGAAAGTGTCAAATACAAGTATGATTTCATCAACTAGTGATTTCTTTTTGGCCCTCACACAGCTGAGCAGAAATGGGCATCGTGTAAACAAGGATGCTGTTCAGTAACAAGCATGACTTTTTTTGGGACACCTCCTCAGCAGCCCGTGGCACATCCTCTTGCTAAACTGTGACAGCAAACAGGAGCCTCCTTAAGATATTGTCTGTGATGTGATTAAATGTCTGATGGTTTTGTTTGATCTCAGAACTGGTGGACTTAATCACAGATATCCTACCTTGTGGGGCCAAAAAATTACCACTGATGGGTATCTAATAGAGCAGCTTAGATTTCTGGTTCAAATTTATTGGCTTATAATGAATGAATTTGCCTTAGTTGTTGAGGATTTAGAGGATTTTCCTTTAGTTTTATTCCCTGTTATTACATTTCTGTTAGCTAGAGTGATATTTTATGCTATTTAGATGGTAGACTTTGATTTAACAGCCTAAGTACCATTATTATGTATTTGCATGCCAACAACTGACACGAAATGATTCTTAGACTTTGTACCCTCTTTTTGTATTAGCTAGGTTTCTTTTGTGTGACCTTGATAGGAAGAAGCCGACTTCTTGACAAGAGCAGAAAACAGGTTATAGCAATTGCCATACTATGGTAGTGCAGGCACTTTAGCCAAGCTCTATTCTTTAAAAAAATGTGTGTTTTTTTTTTTAAAAAAGTTTTTTTTTTTTTTTTTTTTTTTTTTTCTGTTGGGGGGGGGGAGGTAATATAACAAGTTTCATGCTGTTATTTCTCTTGTGGTGTAAATTTGTATCTGTTTAATCAAAATTAATCTTCTTAAAATACAAGTATAAACTAAGAAAACCACTATCTTATCTGTCACCAGGAATTACAGGATAACTTGAAGTACTGTACCTCAGGACTGCTTAGACAAAAAGGATTTAAGCTTTAAGGCTGCTGGCAGCATTCATGATACCTAAGTTAGGTACAACTGTCTATGCTGCATGGAGAGGACTACACCACACTCATTGTCAGCGTGGTCTCTGGCACCATTTCATGGAAACCCAGACAGGCAGATCTTCTTCGATAGCAATCATCACCTAGGGGCTATAAATGAGAAAAGTTGACGTGAGCTGGCTTGGGTTGGGCTGGGAGCTGGAACTAAGCTGGGCTACAGCTACTCAGTGGTGTGAAGAGATACTTCTGTGCTATTGTTGAAGAAAAAGGTTTGGTGTCTGTGGAAGGTTCATGTCAAAGGCACATAACAAAGGTCTACACACAGAATTTAGGTGTCTAAATACAGCAGAAACCTTTTTGTTCCACAGCTTGAGTAGCATAATCAAAAGCTGTGAAGAGAAAAATGACAGTCATAACCTCGTCCATGCCGATCCAGGACATGTCATCCTATCCATGTCCTGGGACTACCCTGACTGGTACCCAACTTTACCCTCTGCTACTTGTTTTATCCCTCTAAAATTGCACTGGCAAAAAAAAAAAAAAAACAAAACCAAAAGCTGGTATAGCACAGAGGGGGATGCAGCTCTTTGTTACTGGAAAAATGAAAAAGAGACGTCTCTTAGCAAAAAGATAATGAGATGACATTGCTATGCTGGTTTTCACTGGCTCAGGATAATTCTCTCATCTAATTGAATGTTCGGGGGAAATGTAGTGTGATGTGGGAGAGGCAGAATATGAGTGATACGCCACTGTTGCAGAGCCAGCTTTAGAGGTGTAACAGCAAGCTGACAGCTGTTACGAATGTTAGCATCTCTTAAATAGGAGGATATTTTTAGGTTGTTTATGCTAGTAGGTATTTTCTAGTAGGAGTGTATGCTATTGTCTCTTCTTATTTTAGCAATGACTGTCACAACCCCAGCGAAATCTTAGCCAGAAAATTTCCTTTCACAGTGTCATTTCAGGCTAAAATAAAATCCTTTTCCCAAACAGAGGTTTTTTACATCATGATAGGTACAATGGGCTATTCATCTGAATTCTATTGACTCTATAGATTCAAGTCTTAATGTTTCTTTTTTATGATCTCCTCCTTTTAATTTTAATATTGTTCTGCTTTTCCTTTTTTTGTACTGTGCATATCCTATTTTGTTCCACTGAAATAATTTTGTAAGAAATCCTTCATCAGGATAATGCTGTCTATTCAGTCATCACAGCCACAGTTTTGTTCTTTGAGCTTTGGCTAGCTTATATACACACTCCTACACTTCCAGCTATGCTTCCAGTGCCACCTGGGATACCTATTCGTGAATTCAGAGCTGATTAACTGAACAAGTTAACTTCATGTTTCAAGAGATTTAATTTTTTTTCATTAAGGAAACAAGAAGTGGAGGGACAGACTCTCTTTAGCCAAATTGCTCCATCCTTCTCTCCACAGGGAAAAAAAAAAAAGTCAATTTGGTGAACAAAGAGTGACCATTACTGGACATCTGCAGCTAATAACTGGGACACAACACAAATTTGAGGACTGGATGTTTAACAGTTCATCATAGGTTTTGTTTGCATATACAAAGCTCCTTCCCAAAGGACTGTAAAAAAACACATTTCCTTTAGATGGTTGTGGTGGAAATTTCTAGTTTTCTACATGGCCAACAAATTATTATGTTAAATAATTAATTTAACCATGAAGGTGCTCTGCTTAAATGCCAGCTTTCAAAATCAATGTACTTTCACTTCACAGAAGGGTTTAAATCATGTAATTCACAAGGTGGTACTGTGACTGACCTCTGTGGGAATGCACAGAAAGAAATGTTTCCGTGAGTTCCTTCCCTTTCCACCCTCTCTATAGGAAGAAGTAAACAATTGCAGTCCTTGTCTTCTAACATAATGCTGACAGACAAGCTCTGGAGAAACCTGGGCCACAGCACAAGAGGTTAACACACCCAGAGGCTCACTCCAACCCTTTTCTGCATATTTCTATTCTCACAGCTAAGTCAGCAGAAGGGAATGTACGTCCACATACAGAACTGTCCTGGGAAGGAGAGCACAAGAATGCTCAGCACCCTGCTGTAGATCCAGGGTCTTGTTCAGGTGGTGTGGACAGATCATGCATAAGCAATGTCACCTGCATAACACTCAGTTCAGCCTCACAAGCTCTTCCTGAGGTCTTGTTATGAATGTTTGTGCCTGAAGCTGCAGGGTAGCAAAAAGCTCCATGGCTGGAAGAAAGGTAAAACACAAGCCTTTTCATATTATGGTGGTGTTACACCCCTGGAACACATTGAGTCCTTTCTTTACCATAAGATGTTGCTAATGTTTCAGTTAAGTAGCAACAAAGGTACTGCAAGGTTTCATGATGATGGTAGTGATATAAACAGCTGCTGATGTCATAGGAAGTTCTCATCCTTTCTTGGATTTATATCCTTTTCCCTTTAGTGGAAAAGACATTGATCAGAAGCAATATGAAATAAAAGCTTTGTTTGCTAAAGAAGTATGTCGATAGTTCAGTTTTAGTTCATACAGCAGGCCTGAAATAGGGGATTACTGATTATAAGCCAATGGTGAGGTTTCAAAATCAGTTTTCATTCTAATTACAAGTATAATTATTTTTAAAACCCCACAAATTTCTGATGACTTATGTATCTTATTTTGGTGTCAGCTCATGGCTGTTCTCTTCTGAAACATTTTTGCACCTTGAGACAGAAACCAGGGTGCCTCAGATGTCCAGGTCCAGAAAAGCTTCCTCTAAGGGCTTGCTGCAGGGCCAAAGACCCCCTGTCTCCCATGTTCCCCTTAAGCATGCTCCCAGCACAACTCACCTTCCAATGATTTAATGGGATTTTACCAAAACTGAGATGCATCCACATAACACTACAGTATTTTAGCTGAAAGTGTGATGTTCCACTGGAAAATTTTCTGACAGCTCTATTTATTGATGAATGCACTCTGCTTGTTTATTAATACACTGCCGATTCACCTCCAACTACAGTGAAGAATTTAAACCAGGCAATCGGCAAGTACCTGTATGTGTATGTTAGAAACATCCATCTCCACCAAAACCCCTCCACCTAATACTCAGAGGCAAGTGGCTTATGCCTTGTTATCAATGAGAGACAGAGCCTTGTACTCTGTAGCTGATCCTCTGCAAGACTTCTCATTCCTGTTCCTGTATGAGGTCAATATTCTGAGCCCTCTATTTTTGGTGGCATCTACTGACATTGGAGATTGGACCATTGGAGATTGGACCAAAAACAACAACAAAAAAACCTGTACTATACTATTAATTTTGTCATGTTTAACCATTTTTAAAATGGAACACTGTGATTGTCAAGCAGGTGTCAAAAAAACAATTTCTGTCATCTTTTCTGCAGAGAAGGCAGAGTTCCAATATATCTTTCAGAAGCTGGGATTCCTCAAATTCAAGTCTTCTGTCCAGGTAATTCAGAGCAATGACATGATCTTTTGGTTTTTTTTGTATCCTAGATGAAAGCCTCCACTGTTACTGAACAGCTTTCGAAAACGGAAAGGAGCATTGGTCAAGCTCTTTTCTGAGACCATATCTCCCTGTGAGGGTATTCAGTGTTAGGAAGAGATGAGGAAGGAAAAAGAGTTCACAGACAGATGATGAAGGTAAACATGGTTTTCTGTCTCAGCTTTTGTTAACTAACAAATTTGTGCTTCGGGCTTATTTTTTTTCCAGATTCTGGAAAAAACACCCATGTCTTTCAGGATGCCTGCAGTAAATACCCTGACTGTTTTATTACATTAATAAGGTAGTCTCCAATACTCTATTCAAGGTAGAAGTGCACACTGAGGATATACTCTATATCTTTCATCCACTGCATTGGCTTGTAATCTCCCATCTCAGGCGCATCCTCATTTCAAGACACCTTCTCTGGCAGAGTCACAAAAATTCTTCACACTAGAAGTGAGGTCTTCTCCAATTGAATGTGGTGCCTCCAACATATCTGGACACTGAAATATGATAAATGGTCTTGAGGTCTGTGTGCATTATACATGTGGGACTGTAAGGCCCTTTATGCCATCTTTTGGGAGAAAACATTCCT
>NW_010120658.1:45877-61122 GCF_000699245.1 Pterocles gutturalis
TGAGAAAACATGTCCCGAGACAGGGTGCTGCAAAGTGCATTGTGATAACAAAGGATTTCAGTGCAGTCAGAGATCTCATAGCTTTTTGAAGGATTTATTTAACTTTCCTTTCAATGCAGTAACCTGTGGTGATAACATCAGTCAAAACATGATGCTTCTCTTTTTCTACGTTTCCCTCCCCCTCACAGCACCTCCCCTGCCCAGTCCAAATGGCTCAGAGAAGCAGCATTAATGAATATGGTCAATGAAGTACTAAAAGGCACTTTCCCTGCATGACAATACTAAAACCTCAGGGACAGGAGGAAATGAAAGTCATCTGCCATCGTTGGTGATACAGGCCAGGGGTCCCTGCTGGCCAGCTGGTCTGGAGCACAGCCTGTGCTCTGCTGTCAGCCCATCTCTGCCATGGCCCCAGGAGACAGCACTGGGCTGAACCAGCGGGGTCATCCATCATTAACAAACAGGGTATAATGCCCTGTCATGCCTCTCACAATGGCAGAAAAAGAGGGAAGAGGCAGTTCAAATTTCACCAAAGCTGTGGCAGCTTCAGGAGAGGTTTAATCAGATGGCAGGCTCTCCTGATCACGTATTCTAGTGTCAGCTCCCAGGCACAGACAAGACGATACTCTGGGCTTTCCCTGAGGTTAGTCTGGAGTCACTCAAAACATAAAATACGAATATGGAAAGCAGTGATCTTTGCCTTGTTATATCAGAAGCATTAAAAATCCTATGCCTTGCTTGATTGTCCTTTGGACATGGTTCTGTGTTCTGTGGTTATTTATTTCTGTATTTTGCCCCTGTGAATATGTAATTAATGTTACCTCTGTGTTTAGTATTCAGCAGAGTGTGCGAATCTCTATGATAGGAAACTAGTAAAAACAATAGGGGTAAGTCCTGATTTAAAATAGGTGGTAATACACTGACCCATCAATGCACAGCCTCTTTGGAAACCACAGGAGACTTCATCTTAAATGAAGTGTTAGGGGGTGTGTGAAACAGACTGGCTACACTCACTGATGCATGAAACAGCTCCCTCATGGAAAATCATTCACTGACATCTTTAAGGGACTGGGCCTTAAATTTTCTGTCCCTTTATAAACCTCTGGAACTGAAGGTAACATTCTGCAGAGTGTCAACAAGGGGCTGCCAAGAAACCAAGTTGCAATTGTATTTATACTTTTTAAAATTAAATTGAAATTATGTTCTGCCTCCTCACTGTCCCTTATCTCCACTCAGTCTCACTGTATATCACTTGTTGTAGGAGTCCCATTGCAGTGAAATGAGAGTCATATCGAGGTTAACCTTAATATGTACAGCAACATGGTTATTGAGATAGATAACTCCAGAGATAACTTTTCCCACAGTTGCACTACTTCCTGAGGTCTGCTCTGTTCCAAAGTGTGTCAGAAAGAAATGTGACATTTTTACCCAGCTGTGTGACAGTCTGTTTTATTTACTTCTGGAAGAGTCCATGTGTAATTCCTCACCACGTAAACAGAGTGCTGACATTGGAACAACCACGTGGTATTTTCAAACTTTATGGACTTAAAAACAACTCAGGGCACAGAAACACATTTACAGAGATAACATGCTGTCCAGTTGGAGGTACTCAAATGCAGGCACAGTGAACATCTGCAAAATGTAGTCGTAATTCTGCAATACCTTACTGAACAGCTGTGGCAGAATGAAAATACAGGATTTATAGGCTCTATTTTTGGGCTGTGTTATGAGTCTTGGGTGTACTCAATACGGAATGCTCCCATGAATGAAATTTACATACAAACATCTAGAAATGAAATAAATATTTTAAAATGCCATTATCTTGAGTAAGTAGGACTAGATACAGCCACAGTTTAGAGACTGCAGGGCTCTGCAGAAATGCATCTGTAGCCTTCCTTTTGTTTTGTACAGTACCACGGAGGCTGCACTCTGCACTGAAGGACAGATGCATTAAAAATATACATTCGTAACATCTTACCTGTGTAATATTTCAGAAAATGCCCTGCGAAATCAGGTAATGTGGTGAAGTAAATATAATTTAATCAAAACAATGTGGATGATGATTGATGGCATGAGACTTCAGAGGAAATATATTTTTTTGGTGGAAGTTCTTGCAGTTGAATATTGCATACAAGAATTGGTTAGAAATTTTCAGGTGAAAATCTTTCTTTAGAAAGATTGTTCTGTGGAACCTGTTTGCAATGCTCCCCAGCAACGACTGTCTTAATTAGCCTTGGGATGAACTGTTGTGTTCTGAAACAATTTTAAATCAGAAAGTTATCTGGTCTTTTCCTAGTTTGTGTTCTGGAACATCAGAAATGTATCACGTTTACTCTTCTTCTAGATCCTAGTCACTGGCTGCCAATTTCTGCTATTTTGTTCTTTGAGACTTCTGTAAAGGCTGTGTTAACAAAGGAAGGCTTAGGATGGACTAAACTAAAGCTGCCAAAAAGTTGAAGGATGATTTCACTATCAGGTGCCTGAGAGATAAAACAGGAGATTAAAATCAGTATTGATACAGTCAGAGGTAGGTGTATGGGAAGAAAAGAGCAGAATTTTGCACACTTAATGATTGTCTTTTTCCAGTAAGAAGAATGAGTTTGGAGTCACTGTGGACAGTGCCAATGCCAGCTTCATGCTCAGTGCTAGCCACAGAGGCTAGCAGAAAGGTAGGAACAACTAGGGAAGGAAAAAGAAACAGATCAAAACAGAAAATGGTGTTGTACCCTCATAAAAATTGATTCATAGTCTGTGCCACAAAATGTTGGCTCTGCAGCTATCCTCTCACAGAGAATCAGCAGCTGAAATGGGAGAGGTACAGGGAAGGGTGGCAGAGGAGACCAATGGTTTCCATAAGGGGAGAGAGAAATGCTCTAGTATTTTTTCAGTATGGAAAAAAATGTTACCAAAGGGAGAGATGACAGCAAAAAGCAACATTGTAAACTGGAAGTGACATTTACTGCTTCTCATAACTGGGCAACTAAGGGAGACAAATTAAATTGCAAAACAAAAAGTCTTAGACAGATGCAAATACATTTTTCTGACAAATTTTCAAGACTGCATAAATGTACTCTTAAAACTATTGCCACATAATGCTGTGAAGGTAGAAAATATAAAAATAGGTTTCAAGAAGGCTGGACAGAGTCACAGGAGCCAATTGGTGGCTGTTGAGCATGAAGTTCAGATGCAAACGCTCCCTTAAGTTACAGTAAGATGAGACTCCTTAGATGGTTACCATAAGAGAGAGTATATAAACATCACTCTATGCTTATTTATTGTTCCTTTCTTACCTTATGGAAAACAGATTATAAGATTCTTTTTATGCAATCCAAATATCTCCATTTGCACCTGTGACACACGGTAGTAATACCTATGTAAAAAATGTCTCAAGCCGTTACCATTAGCTGTGAAAACAGACTTCCAGATGATCTGCTGCTCAATAAAGTGCCTTTGTGTGCATGGCTGCGGGTAAGACACTATCAGCAATGTCCTAGCTAAACATTTTTAACCTCCAGTTGAACAAGCAAGTAACTGTGACTGGCCCCGGGACAGGTGAATGCAGTCTGTGCATCTCTGTGCTCACAAAATCTTCATGTTCAGTAGGGATTCAGCCGCACGCATGGCTGGTGCCTCCTGCCAGGAGCAAAGCGCTCTATGGACAGCTGGCTGAGAAGCCTTTTTTTCTGGAGTACTGTGGGCATGGTGAGACACTGGAACAACTTGCCAAGAAAAGTTGTGGATGCCCCATCCCTGGAGGTGTTCAAGGCCAGGCTGGATGAGACTTTGAGCAACCTGGTCTAGTGGAGGGTGTCCCTGTCCATGGAAGGGGGGTTGGAACTAGATGATCTTTAAGGTCCCTTGCAACCCAAACCATTCTATGATTTTATGATTCTACGAAAACAGTGAGAGCTGATATTCTTAATGGGACTGATTATAGGAACGAGTCTTAGAAACCCACATTACAAAAATACAAAAAACTTTTCCCTTTTCCCTTCTTAACATCGTAATAAATCTTAAAGTCACATTCCTGTAAAATGCTCATAATAATGGGCTATTGGAAGTTATTATAATTTTACAGAAGAAAAAAGCGGATCAAGAGCTCTTCTTGGCCATCCTGGTAGGACCATGTTCATCCCAAAAACTGAGGGGAAAAAGACGCTCTGCAGCACCACTGAAAAAACTAAAAATCTGAAAAACAAAAAAAGAATTAGTTGACAAGAGTTTTTCTGAAGGTAGATTAGGTACCATGGTTGTTGCAGCTTTTTTTTCTAGTTACTGTCTAATTTTTTAAGGAGCTTTGGAATTACAATAAACTTGTGGTAAGATACAATAAGACATTTAATCAATTCAGCAGTTCAACTTGAAATTAAATTTACCCCATGAAAACATACTTTCCAAACTGTAGCTGAAGAAAATGAAGTAGCCCTTAACCAATTTCAAAGCAATTCAGGCTGAATGTGTTGCTGTAGTGCTCACTTGAAGTCTTAAACTGTGTTCATAGTTAACGGCCTTGAAATTACAAAAATTGATTCAGTTCAATTCACATGCTCAGAAAATTCATTCAGTCAAAACACTTCTCCATGTTATTTCCTGTAATGATGGGTTTGCGTCTGGAATACAGTTGTTACAGAATAAAATAAGTTTGTATTGACTTTTTGAACATGAGCAAGTAAATTAGTAATTTTGCTGTAAATGCTTGCCTGTATGTTTTCTAGCTAATATGTTGGATACACTTGCCCTTCCTGGCAGCAATTCAGTGCACCTCTTTGTCTTGTTCTTAAACTTTGCATAAGACTTTATCAACATAAGAAGGTTAGCATGCAGTAAGATAGGTGTTTCTTAATGATTATTATACCACTTCACCCCCCCCGTGGGGCTATTTGTAGCAGATCTGAGGTATATGCAAGGTTGCTACCCCGTTGCAGAATGGAACTGAACTGTTTTGCACTTAGCAGACAGTAAGTACTATGTGCTCACGTATCAGCCCTTTATGGAGTTTTGTGTAGACTCGAGATACACATCTTCTTCCCTGAACACTGATTTCCGTACATATGCAAACCTTAAAGCATTGAAAAGAGGCACAAGAGAACAGTATATTTAGTGAAAATAATGAGTGGAAAATACTGATTAGGGAACGGATGAACTTCTGCCCTCAAATCAGAGATAATTCTGTTTATAACTCCTGCCACTACATTATGAAGTGAAAAGGAAGTTAAGAAAGTACCAAGCAGTTCATAGCTTTTGACCACAAAACAGTTCTTTTAACCATAGAGCATTATTTTTTTTTCAAACCAAGCAGCTCTGTGATTGCCCTGACAAAGGCAATTGTAAGAGAAAGGCTCTCAAATGCCGCTATAAGCCTGAAGTACTCAGACAAAAACTTCCTGTCAGAACCATATTCTGCATTCCTCCATTCTGCATCACAGCCTGTGCTGAAATGAGGATTGAGTAGAGTACTGAAATAGTCCAGGGAGCAGAATCCAAAAACCTGGAGTGTCTCCTCTGCAGAACACTGTAGATCTTATTCCTAATGGAAGGAATGCAGATATTCACCTAGAGCTGGTGTCTGTAACACATTAGAGGGGAAATATCACATTTCAGTACTAATTTGGAGACCAGTTGTGTGTTCTGTGTGAAAGAGACACTGGATGAAACCCGGCTTTGAAATCAAAACCCAGGACTCCTCTTCTGCTCTATTCTGGCTATTAATCTACCACTAGGTTTAGGATTCAGGGTATCTCCTCCTTACTATCTCTCTAGGTTGCTAAACCTTGCAATCCTTTTTGTAGTTACAAAAATAGCCAGGTGTTAAAGTTATCTCTAGGGAGCTAAAAGATGTCTGTTTAAACTCCTTTAGCCTCTTGAAAGTTTGCATCTCAGGTTGCTCCAAATTTCTAGACGTGTTCCAGCTACTGGCTCTGTGCAAAACCTGTCTTCTTCTTCCCATCATATTTTTAAGTAAAGTCAGTCAAATCTAGTATCAGCAGGTCTTTGCGGATAGACAGCAAGTCTTTTAGGCTTGGATTGTGGCCAATGGCCAATGAAGAAGAAAGCAAGAAGAGGTGTTTCTCTTTAGATGTCCCATATCTGGAAAGTGCCAACTAATTTTAGGTTCATCTCAGGTCAGGCTGTAGGTGAGAGAAGGGGTGTGAGCCATACTAACGTTTAGGTTACCATTGTGATAAGACTGGCCATGCATATTGTTTAAAGTTTCAAGAATTTTTATTTAAAATAAAATCCTAGATGCTGAAGGAACTGAACATTTTTCATTTAGTTTTAATTTTCATCTATAAATATGAATATATTTGTCAAAACCAGAAATATAAATTATATAGGAGATATGGAAGTGATAAGGAGATGTGAAATCCTTGCAATCATGCAGAAAACCAATACTTTAATTTCCTGACATTAAATAAATAGAAAACTAGACAAGAAGCCATTCTAATGGTGAGATATACTGGAATAAGAAATAATCCTGCTAAAAAACTAGTGGAAGAACCTTCCCTTGTGAGTTTTAAAAGCAATCTGAAAAAATGGTAGAAATGTAATGTTAGCTATTGCACTCAACAAGACGGGCAGACTAGGTGACCTAATTAAGTGATAAGACATGACAAGGTGCGCATTATGGTCTCATAATGACATGCTTTGGTGCCTTTAAATGTGAGACAGAGTGCACAAAGCTGTTAAACACTGAGGTGTGTCATCACTAGACTTTACAACCCTTGGATGCCCTCAAATTATGTTTCTCAAATAATCGTTTGCCAAGGTAAAATGTCAACTATTAGGAAGAAAAATATCCCCCAGATGGAGCAATCACTTTTTTTTTTCTTTTTATGTCCTGTAATTTTGTATCAAGGGAAATTGTCCAGACAGGGTTTATTATGAATTCTTGATTATGATAATAATTAAAGTTGTTAATAAAAGTGTTGTAGAATGCAAACATTTCATCTTTAAGGTTGAAATTGAAATACATGTAGGAGGAAGGGCTACTTGGGAGAGAGGACTTACATCCCTGCTAAATCTTCCTGCCACCCTTCCCTCTGACAGTACTACTCTCTCAAGACAGAAAACATTGGGGAAGACGGGGCCATTTCATGACTGACATCATGCAAGCTTAAGACCTAGAATTTTCTTAATGAGTTTCGGGAGTGGAATTTATTCACATTTTCAAGTGTTCCCCCCATCTGCCAACACAGATGTCTGTTAGATGCCTGGAATAGAAAGCTGGTGAATGCCAGAGGTGCCTATCAAGAGATTTGCAATATGAAAATATTTGTGCACTACTACTTCAAACAAGAATATTGATAACATTTCCTACTGGCATCTTACCTATGCTGTATGTTTCTAAGTGCTTAATCAACAATTGTTTCCAAAAGTGAGCTTAGTCCTTGCCTGAGGACAACCAAAGGGAAAGTTAATGATGACTCTTGGCAGAGAGGAAATGGTTATTTTTGCTCCTCAGTGACCATGGCCAACTCCTATGCAGCCATTTCAGCATTTCCAGTGGATAGCACCAGTGGGCCATGAGTCTGCTCAGTTCCCTAAAGGTCTTTCCTCTCCCTGACACCAAATGAAATTTGAAGTATGCAGCACTTACTTTAATTACTTGTTAGCTTGAAAGTCTGTGTCCCAAAGGCCAGCCTCACACAGGCCCATGTGTGTGAACAGACCTGACAAATCACCTGTTTTTTTGAAAGGTTTAGGTCTAATTACATTTTTGCTTACTTTATTATTTAAGCAGATTTAGTATCCCTAGGACACTGTGTGTCACCTTGTATTTTTTTAATAGGTGACTTTCAAAACTTTCTCATACTTATTAATTGTGGTATTTTAATTCCTGACAAAACATTTACAATTGCAAAGACATGTTGTTTTTTTTTTCATTTTCTAAAAATGTTAATACACTGCGAAGGGACAGGAAGTATAAAAGGATTTCTACAGGATTTTAAGATTCTTTGTGCTGAACAAGCAACTATTTAAGTTCCTTTGACATTTTACATGTGAAAAAGAAAAACTTGGAGGGTAGTTATTGTTTTTTAAAAGGAAAATTTTTCAGATTCATTTTCCACTTTAAAGTATCAAAGACTTGATTAAAAAGAAGCAAAAAACCAAACCAGTAGATGTTCTTTTAAAATTTTTTTTAATCCTATCTGAACCCTTATACTTCTTTGTCTATGTAGTTGTGCTTGACAGAAACAGATCTACAAAATGTATAATTAGAGCACTGAAAATTCATCATTATTTATTCTGAGGGCTGGTCAGTCATACTGCATTTGTATTTATTCCACACACAGAGAAAGGGTGGTATAGCCAGTCAATCCCCATCACGTACTGCTGATGTTAATTCTCCTGCACATTCCATATTCAATGTCAGCATTGCCTCCATTATGTCAGTCGAAACCCAACATTTTCTTAAAGTCTGTGTTACATTTCCTCCTATGACCTCACCATACATCCACCCGAATACCTTATCCAATATTTAAACAAGATCATAATCTGGTGACTTCATTATGAACTTGATCTTATCTTTCAACAGCTCTCTTGGATCCAGTGTTGGCTGAAGCTGCATTTTCATAATCCTGAACTGACTGAGTGGTGGCGATTTTAATTTTTTTTAACCATTTATGTTTTACTGACTATTTATACAAATACTATACAATTACAATAGTTGACATTTCTATTCAGCTATCCATAAAACACGTATTCCCCTGACCTCATGGTTAGGTAAACAATTTCACTCTCTCATAGATTTAAGTACACTCTGAATGTCCCATTTAAGGTGTTCAAGAATATCGGATGGTATAGCAACGAAGATATTTTTGAAGAGATTTGTATGGGAATTTTCAGAGTACGGACACAAAGAACAATGCTCCTCTCAACAAACAGTTAATTCCCAGAGAGACTATAATCACAGAGGTTACCCAAGAGAAAAGATAGGAGGAAAGTGCAGAGATTTCTTGTAATATGAATAAAATAAGTGTGTCTTAGTACTCAATAAAAAGATTAGGATTTAGTCATACACCCAAAAAAATAATATTCTCAAACAATTAGTTGCCATTGTATCTACTTTTTAATGAAAACCAGTAATGATTTGCCTGTGTTAATTCTAGTGCTATAACTGCATAAGAGATAATTATCAACTTACACATTTGTATGAAAATATAAGGTTTGGGTGAAAGGCTGCTTTCTGGTGTTTGAATGATAATAGAGTACTTCTCTTTGCAGGGCTCAGTCATTAGCACATTCCATTCAGTTTTGGGGCAAGATATGCCCTTGTCTGTGCATGCCCAATGAATATTAGTCTTCTGAAAGTGGGAGATAAGCAATAGTCTGAGGACAGAATTTTGAAAACACCTCTTATTGGAAGCTATCTATAAGACATCCTGGAAGAACAGAAGAAGGAGCTGGAATTGCATTTCAACTCACCCTAAATAAAATTCTGAGGCATAAAAAGGGACAGGAGTCAGCAAATCTAGCCTAGGCAAGGTAGGATAGGATTTGCATAGAACGAGACTGACGAGGCCATGAAGTACCTAATCAGCTTGTCAGCTACATACTGCAGGGTAAGAGGAACCTTTGGATCTTTTCTAAGTAGTAGATATGTGTGTGCTTCTATTTTCACTTCCACTCATCTGTTTCTAAAGCTTTGTCAATTATATTATTTGCATTTGGTAAATACATTGTATATTTTTATTTCATCTCAACCTGGCTTGCACTACAGTTGATCTCAATATAATTGGAAAATTCAAAGGCCTTTCATTCCTTGGAGTAGAAATCCTTCAAAGTAGGGTAACAAACTGTCTTGTGAACTGGACTGTATCATCTCATGCTGTCCAGATTTCAAATGATATTTCACAGAACATTTAAAGTACAACAAAGTATGTCTCTGTACAGACCAGTTTGGGAGTTGGTAATTCAGCTGTTTGTTGACAATAAATGTTTTTCAGGACTAGTTATTTGGGAAAATTTCTTGCCTTGAAGTACAACAGTGGTGAGCATGCCTCAAGCCCACAGAACTAAAGGAAGTATGAAGCCAAATTAATCTAGAAAATCTAGCATCAGTTACAAGGCTAAATCTTCTATGTCTGGGAAAGGGATTTACACAGTGCATAAAAGTATCCCAATGGCAGAGTAGATCATGTCATACAAAAAGTACTTTTGTGGCTCTCAGTTTCCACGTGCTATTGCAAAAGGTTTTTTTCAAAATATAGACTATACCATGGAGACTGAGATAAAGCCCTTAATCCCTGCTTTGCTGGTGCCAACAGAACAGAACTCTAGAGGCACAAGGTATGGGATGTTTGACAAGCAGGAAGCGGGGGACTGAGGTGGACGAAGGAACTAAATGTTGATTGTCTGTAGCAGCCCAACTTCTCCTCATAATTATATATCAGAATATCTATTTGCTGAACTGGCTTTAATTCAACTTCAAAACTATGGGCTTTAGGGCCTGTTTATCATGAAGCACATGACTTTACAAAAAAACCCCTGGTTTACGCTTGGAATAGAAGAAAGTTAGCTCAGTTAGTATCCTGAGATAAGATTTATAGCCTACAGATTACCTACACAAATGTAGGGAAGTATGAACCCTCTATCTTCTATGTACTTGTTTTAAAATGCTGAAGCAGCTCCAAGAATCTTCTTGGACAGAGTTCCATTTTATTTTTCTTTTCTTCTACTTCTCATTCCATATGCTTCTGATGCCATATGTTTCTTGTGAGGTTCTTACTGAACACCAACAATTTTTATATTAGAGTTGTATCATCAGCTTTTACTTGTCTGTTGTTGGATTATGTCGGTCACTCATTACTGGTCTGTATCTGTACAGCAAGGATGGTCCAGATAAGCAACTTTGCTAAAGCGTAGTGTCTCACATACTTCTGTCAGCTGGTCTGGAGTGATGAACTTTTGAGAGATCACACTATTTCTCTGTAGTCATTGATATGTTTCAATTGCAGGAGGTGATAACTAGCATGTGCTAAATCAAGGGAATGAGGGGAAATCCTGCTTCACAATTTTCACATGCAGCAGAGTTTCTCCATGACTCATTCCAAGCTGTGCTACTGTCGTTGCTCTCTTCCTCTGGGTGTCAAGAAGGTCCTGTGCTGGGGCCAGCCCTGCTAAGAGGGGACAGTTGCTGGCATCCCCAGTAAGGGGCTCACCAAGTGTTAATGATGCTACTACATTGCCCCTAGTGAACCAAGCAGGGTCCAATCTGACTTTTATGAAGCCAGTGGTATTTCTGTGTCCTGAGTGCCCAAGGGGACACTGTGGTACGGTGTTGTGCAGGCTGGTGCATAGTTCAGGATAACTCAGCCCCCAGGGCCAGAACAATGGAAATCTGACTGAATTAACCAATTTCTGTTGCCTAATTATGAAAGTTTGACAAGTTTTTTGGATCACATTGTCACATATTCCTGGTGGAGATCCTGTAAAATCTGCAGAAGAAGGCAACAAATGCCATCTGCAGATCATTTATATTTTAGTGCAGTGTATTTCTTTGTGACTGTAAATTAAGGATAAGATGTATGAAAAAAAAAAAAAAAAGACACTTCTCCTTGACCTCAAAGAGCTGTCAACTTCTCTCTTCCTTGGAAGCAAGATACTTCAGTTTCTCTCTCAAGAGAAATAAATTGATGGTAATGCTGAAAGACAAAATAAAGCAATTATGTTTTCAACACTGATATTGACTTTCAGGTGGTCTCTTAGGGGCTAATGCATTACTTGCTATTTTGCTTTAAAATGACTTTATAATTTACTACTATTAATCAGCTTCATTTGCAAGGTGTGTGTACAAAATAAACTATAGAAATAGTTGTTCCTATTGGTAAGCACTCAATTACCAATAAAATTCAAACTCAGAACTGATGAGACTGCTTTTTTAGGCAGCACTCCAATTAATCCAGAAGGAACTGATTCCCAAAGCAGCCTCTGCAGTCATTAAATAGTATCTACTTACTGTGGAATTTACTGATCAGGGCAATTCATCTCTTACAAACATCTGCTTTGACTCAGAGTACACACCTCTCATGTATAATCTAGAGAAGCAATGCTTCTCTGGCTTTATGTTATTAGGCCTCGGTTTAAAGTCAGCAAAAAAGATACCCACTGATTTAGCAGACTTTGGATTAGGTCCTTGGCTGCTGTGCTAAACAGCAGGAAAAACTATACCTTATCAGTCCTGTACTATGTCTGGAATATGATAATGCAAACTCTGCATAGTGTTCATACTGCTTCTTACATCTTGATAGGGTCCAGGGGAAGAGAAGGCTCAGCTGTGTTGCATGATGGAAAACAATGAATAAAACAAGTACATCAGGGTCTGTTGCGTATGATAGAGAAATACCACCACAAGGAATCTTGTTTCAGTGCTGGACTTGCAAGACTCAGGCTCTTCTCCAACGCTCTTTATTGTGAACTTAAGCTCAACCACAGATAAAACTTGAATCCAGCAGAGCCTATTACTCAAAGCTCTGTGGGAGAGTAGGTGTTGTATTCCTGGGTTTGTTCCAGCCCTAGAAGCAGTACAGCTGTATTCACGAGGTGCTTCATGTATTACTAAACACCCTGCTGGACATGAGGCTTTGTATCCCTAGCGTGGATGATCAACAGAGCACGTTACCTGCTCACAGATAAATGAGAGCTGGATCTATCTGCCAAACATGAATATGTGTTTCTAATGGATGCAACATGTAGACTTGAAGTTATATATGGGATTTTTAAACTATAAACTCCATAGGCTGTTTATTGACTTCTTAATTGTTAACAGAAAAAGAATACTGGCAAAAAAAACAATTGTGGGTTCATCACATTTAGCAAAAAACCCCTGTAATATTGTAAAGCTTTTAATAGGCTTTTGCTTTAATATAATTATGTGTTGAAAACAATTAGAATCTTGGTGTTTTACAGCATCACTTTGAGTACTTTGTTGCATTGCTGTGACCTGAACCATACTGTTGGAGATTAAAGGGAAAAGAAACTAAAATACAGACAAGCCAGTATAACAAGCAGTATGTAAGAATGAGTAAATATATGAACTAGAAATAAATTAATAAATACAAATAGTGCTCTATTGAGATACAAAGGCATAAAAAACCTGAAGAATCTTGTTAGATGTAATCAAGATAAGTCTCAAAGAAACAGAAAGAAAAAGTTAAGGAAAGTTTGTATTCAGCTGAAGATATTTGGGTCAGTCCATCAGTCCAAGCTATGGATCCATTTAATCATGTTGATCTGT
Source organism: Pterocles gutturalis (assembly GCF_000699245.1). Lineage (NCBI taxonomy): Eukaryota > Metazoa > Chordata > Aves > Pterocliformes > Pteroclidae > Pterocles > Pterocles gutturalis. The sequence continues at coordinate 59,115 of NW_010120658.1, forward strand.
TGAACTGCAAGCATTTGGATTCAATTAAGATAATTCTGAGATTCTTTTTACTGATACTATGGTAACAGTTTATTTTAAAATGCTGGCCACAGGAAAATCATTGTTGTCTTTAGAAGTATCCCTTAGTCTATCATTGTACTTTGTACAAATATCTTTAAAACAAATGCAGAAATGTCAAAGGGCCTTAGAAAGATAGGGACTTTGAGTAGAAAATTTGTGTGAGTCTCTTGAATCTACTTGGAAATCCAAAGTCCCAGGAGCTTTTCAGGATTCAGCTCACCATGGATATTGAAAAATTGGCTGAATATGATAAGAAGAAACAATATTTGAATACTTTTGTATGTTCAATTCAAGGTTGGATAGTAGTTCATTGCTGGCTAATATTAATGACAAAATTTGGCTTCTCAGTATAACTGCAGTATAGACTGGTGAAGCTCCATTCCTGTTGCTAGACCCACACATGTTTACACTGTCTGGAGCTCTGGCTCAGCTATAGACCCTTCTGCACATGAATAACCTTCTCACATTAATATCCTCCTGAAGACTGCAGGATAAGTCTTGAATAAAGAAAGGCATATTCATGCATCTATGGAGTTATGCTTAATTCCCACCATGTCTTTATTTTCAAATATGTCACCAATCCAGAGGTCACTGCTAAAAATTCCTGTGTGTTGCAAGGCTTGTATTCAGGAAAGAGGGTGTTTTAAACTCCTATGTACCTCAGGGGATTACATCCTCTCTAAGGAAATAGAAAACTGTGGTGAACAGTAGCCAAGAATTTGCCTAGTGCAAAACTGAAACTGAAATTGCTTTTTTGAGTTGAGGTAAGAGAGAAAAATCTGAGAAGGAATGTTTGCCTGATCATAGAGTCATAGAATGGTTTGGATTGTAAGGGACATTAAAGACCATGTAGTTCCAACCCCCCTGCCATGGGCAGGGACACCCTCCACTAGCCCAGGTTGCTCAAAGCCTCATCCAGTCTGGCCTTGAACACCTCCAGGGATGGGGCATCCACAACTTCCCTGGGCAACCTGTTCCTGTGCCTCACCCTCATGGCAAAAAATTTTTCCCTTATATCTAATATAAATCTATCCTCTTTCAGCTTAAAGCCATTACCCCCCATCCTATCATTATATGCAATTGAAAGAAGTCCCTCTCGAGTTTTCCTGTAGACTACCTTCAGGCACTGTAAGGCTGCTAGAAGGTCTCCCTGGAGCCTTCTCTTCTCTAGGCTGAACAACCCCAACTGTGTCAGCCTGTCTTCACAGGATCCAAACACACTGGCAGCTAGTTTGGTATTTTTATTTTGGATTGTGGATCCAAATCATAATCCTGTTTTCATTGGCAGTGAAGATCTTAACCAGCATAGATAATTCTTGGCTTGGATTATGCTACCAGAATCTGAGCAGTTTGATAGTTAGCTCAAGCAGCTGTGTTTCCTCTAAGAGAGAATTACCTGAAGATAGATTGACAACACTGATCTGTTCCAAGTCAGTTTCTTTTATTATTGGATCATTTAACTATTGCTTTCTCTGTTATACTGGTTTTTATTACAGTTTGTACACTTTCCCAGAAATGTAACAAATCATGTACAACTGGCAATAAAATGGAAGCCTGCAAGCAATATTAGAAAGCATTCAGAAAGCAGTGAAAATATTTGTTTCTTTCACACTTCGAAAATATAGACAATATAAATCACAGATATTCTTTTTTACCTGTTTCACTCTGACCTAGACAGGTTCAGCAAGTTCTGAAACTCGGTGAATGGGCAAGATAAGAAATATCTTGTTTGGGCCAGCTTTTGTGAGAGGTGTGATTTTTCGTGAGGTGCAATTGCTAGTAAGGAGTTTCCAAAGTAAAGAGGTAGAGACACAAGAGAGATGCGGTTGCATGTAGTGGGTTACTTGCCTGGGGTTTGGTATGAGAAATCCAAGGAAGAGCTTTCTTGCTGGTCTTGAAACCCAATTCCCTAACAGTAGGCTGAGTCAGAGTAAGTAACGTAATAATA
>NW_010120659.1:0-18521 GCF_000699245.1 Pterocles gutturalis
AACCATCCTATGATTCTACGATTCTATGAAAATTACTTTCTGGAGATTAGGATAAACTGCTGTATTGTGTGCTAGACAGAAACAGTTTAAGAAACAAAGAAATGTACCTTCATCTTTGAGTTCCCTTGTACAAAGTCTCCTGTGTTTTGACAAGGAGCAGGTGTTCTGCACCCTGCTTACAATCCTTCTTTTTGCTACTGATTTTTATGTCATTAGACATGGAATTAATCATTATTTTTAGCTCATTATGAGTCATATAAAAGTTAATAAAAAGCTTGACTAATCACCACTGGAGGTACTTCAGCTTTCTCTGGGGGAAATCAGTGGCTTCGACTTTACATATCCATCTAGCATACACAGACATACAGTCATCCCAAGCATATGGAGGATGCTACTGCTCTGCAGGGATGCAGGCAAATTCAGTAATGAGGAGGAAGTGTCAAGGGATCTGTCACGTGGTGTAGAATGTGTTGCACTGGGCAAGGTTAACCAGAGAGAGATCTTAATTGACAAGAAAGCTCCAATACGAACAAGTTACAAAGCAACTAGCATCAGAATGCCAACTTTCTAGAACAATGTGCCTCTGTGTATAGGAGTGCACCCCAAAATATCTCCTATTGACAGACCGTTCGCTGTTGCCCTGAAGAACCTCCAGGGCTGTGGTGCTGCTCTCTGCAGTGGACTTTTGGTCACCTCTCCAGGGACAGCTTGGGCTTCCAACACAAAATGCAAAGATGTTTGTTGAAACGTGATTTAAATGATAAATACAGCAGGCCAGCATCATATTTTTCTTACCGACCACTCCAACAGGCACAATTTTCCTTGCTAAAAATACCTTACATGGACACCTGTATGTGACTATGTGGCAGAGCTCATGGGGTTGCATATAATGAGTAAGGTAATTGGAAGATTAGCAATTTCTCTTTTGGGTTTCTTTCAATATTTTTGTCATGAGTTTACTGGAAGTATGCAGCTGAGATCTATATTATCATAATGCTTACATGTGTGACTTTTAATGGATAGAAATTGAAAGAACCTATCTTTCTGGTTGGTGAAAACCCTAATTACACATTATTCCCTGCTCCCTACTTTAGCACACTCCTTGGAGCCTGCTGGTTAGCTGCATGGAGGTGTTTCTTTTACAAGGGTTATTATAGAGACACCTGTTAGGATTGATATAGTTGACACTGCGTCAACATTTCCATTGATTTGGTTTATGACACAGCTGTAAAAACTCCTTTTAGTCTGAGATTTGATGAATGACTGAACCAAAGAGTGCAGGGAAAATAATGATTGTATCTTACCAGAGGGCAACATCAAATTAGATGAATTAGATATAAAGAATTTTCAGAAGCTTGTTTTACATGTTTATAATGTGAAAATTTTTTCTTACACAATTAAATTTTGGAAGTTTTTTAGACACAGAAGTGTAGTGCCTCTGTATACATTAAAAAAAATAATTAAATCAGGGGATTTAAAGTGGAGAAATGGCTCCTGTGCGGGTTGGTTAATTACTTTCCATTAGGAAATTCATCAGGATTTTAGTAGAGAATTCAGAAAAGGCTACCATTTAAAGCATAATCCCTTTTTTATTTTGGCCAGATTAAAGAATCATTTGATACTTACTGGGGAAGGTGGAAGAAATATCACCAACCTTTTCTCCTCTATAAGACAGATAAGTAATATGGAAAATATAAAGACTTTCTGCACTAGTGTTTATTATGTGATGGCACAGAAGTGCTGTATGTTCTGTCCAGAGACAATCCACAGAAACAAGTGACCCATGTGAAAAAAAACTTTGTAAGGTGCCTCTTGTACTAAATAATTTGTCTCACCTTCCCCCTTCTCTCAGAGTCCAAAACCACAAAATACAACCACATGTTTGGGCAATGGTCTTCCAAACTGAAAAGAGGACCATTACCGGAGAGCGGATCTGTTTTTAAACTCAAAAGAGTCAGCCATTATAGCAGTAACAGACACACCTCTGCAAGCGGTCCTAGTGTGGGCTATGTGTCCCATCCCTTCTGTGGTAGAGGTGGAGGCAAGCAGTTAGCTACAGGCTGGGAGCAATTTTACCTGCAGAGTAAGAGCTAGTCTACAGCAAAAGAAGACAACGGTGTCCCAGGGATGTGAAATTACAGAGAACCTAGTCCAAAGGTCTGAGATAATCTATGTCCTTTTGAAAGCAAAGGGTGATGCATGTGTGTAACTATTGGTGCTGAACCTGAGCTCATTCATTGCACCTGACTTGGGGCATGCACTGTTAGTTCCATTACAGTGTATTGTAACTTAATATTTACACACGGAAATATATGAGTGAATGGCCTCAGCCTGGGTGACTTATGCTACACTCATCAAGGCAGTCAGTCTCCTGGAGGGTTCCAGATTTGCTTAACTCCTGTGGGTTTGCTGAATGTGATATAAATAATGGGGCTGGCATCGCTTTCAACAACAAGAAGAAAAGACTGATTTTCATAGTAAAAAAAATATCTATTTTTGAAGACAATGTTGTCTAAGGTAAAATGTGAGAGCTGGGGTCTCAAAGGATGTGGAAGTTTAAGAAAATGTGAGATCTGATCCAGAGTTCGCTGAAGTCATGGAAAGATTTCCCCCCCTCCTCTGTTAGTGGGTATTGAATGAGCCCCTTGGATCAACAGAAATAGCAGAAGAGCCAGAAAAATGTTATCATGACAGGTCAGAAAGATGGCAACAGCTCTCAGAAAAATATGAAAGAGTAATAAATGTGATGTAATGCTTTTATTTTAGTAGTTGGCATTCTGTCTTCTAGTCCTCTTGGTTAAGTGCCAGGGTCAAAGTATTTAATATCCATTAGGAGTTTTAGGTCTGATTTTTTGATCATTACTCACTTTCAGTAGCACATGTTCATTTGGTGTTCTTTATATGGTGACTATGGACAAGTTCTTGCTGGCATATTCTCTATGGGACATCAGTGGAGAATTTACTCCAGTAGCCAGTCCCTGGAAGTAATAAGATATAGTTTATCAGATCTTCATTAATTTCAAATGCAGAACATGATGATGTTGCAAGTATTAATTCTAACCAAGTTTCAGGTGAAAAAGATGGTTATACACACACGTCGGCATGCACGCACACACAAAAAAGAACCATCTGTAGAGTAAGAAAAATTTCTTGCAAAGACTATGTCATTGCTTTTATTGAGCTCAAATTAATCAGAGATTGAGCTATGCAGTGAAGAAGGAGCTGGTTTTTACAAGACAATACAGTCTCCACATGAATTACAGCAAAAGACAGCAGTTTTTCAACCATAGTCTTCACAGCCCAGATTGCATTTACACAGCTGATTCGCAGTCAATGGGAAATAGATGTCTAGGTGTTTGTACTTCCTTGGAAGAATTTTAAACAAAGTATTTACATTTCTACTATTTTACAACTCTAGCAAGGTCAGGGTTGAATTTTGTACCATGGGATTTTTCATTGTAGGCTTGTAGTCATGGCTCAGGCAAAGAGAGCTGTCTACAGTCTTCTGAGGAGAAGCAGATGGACAAGAAAACTGCACCCTTCTGCCTGCTAAGGACCAGCGTAAATGAGGTAAGGAAAGAAGTGGAAGGATAAGCATGCTTTGACAGAGAATAAGTACCTGATCCCTCTTTTTCTTTCTGGGAACTTAATAATCTACTTTAGACACACGTCACAAAACCACTTTTGTTAAGTTCATAACCTACTCTGGAAAAGCCTGACTAAAGCAGAGTGAAGAGCAGGATGTTTTTATGCATCTGTGAATATAAGGAAGACACCCTGAATCCCTTGTTCTAGCCTGTCAATCACTTTCTTTCTTGCTTGAATAGAAAAAAAGCAGATTCATATGAAAAATGGTGGGGAATGCTTTGTTTTGAATGTTGTTCAGCAGAAAAAAAAAATCCTTAACATGCTATGTATTTTTTCTTGGGTGTATCTTGATACTGTGTGGAAATATATGATTCTGAGATCACTAATTTCAACTTACCAATTAATGGTACTTAACATCCATAATGAGTTTTAGTTTATCCTTGCCTTTGGAAACCAGTTTATAAAACCCCTTAAATTTACATTTGAAACTAATTTTAGCAGGAAGTTTGTATTCAAAATTTATTGAGTGTCTGCAATCTGTTCTTTTTACACAAGGAAAATTTTCTTTCTGCTTCTGCTTGTGAGGTAAGAATGGGCATAAAAGCTTAAAAAAGTGAAGAGAAGTAGCATCTAAAAATAGAACATTAAGTTAGTTCCTAGCACAGAACTTGCACGATATGAAACATTTCACTGAATCTTTTAATACTATGTATTTCTCATATATTACCTTTCATCAAATTTCAGTTTTCAATAATCCTTACAATTTCCTGAAAAGGAAAAGAAGGTGGTTGAGCTGGGTTAACATAATTTTGTTTGATGAAATAAAAGTCTGAAGTCCGATATTTGAGAACTTATGTGTATCACTAAGTGAAATCTTTTCCCATTTCTTCAAGATTGCCGTGATTTATTCTCAGATAAGAGTTATGTTTGTGACTGGAGAATCTGTCATCAATTCTTTGATATAATTTAACCTTCTGCAAATAAATTAATGAGGTAATAAACTTCAGCATAAGGAAAATCAGACGGTTTTAAACTGCATCATATAAATCTTACGGCACATTGTGTGAGAAATATAAGCAGTATTCAGTCACTGAGCATTTCTTTCCATCACTCCACTGACTGCCACCCTTCCAGAATTGAAAACTGCAACTAGGCAGCTTTGCCTAGTATGCAGAGTGACTTCCAAGAGCTGGAAAACATTTCCTTCCAGCTGCAGGGTACAGAGGTAATCAGCCATTGAGACCAAATTATGACAAGGTCAAATAATGACCAGGGTAATTTTCTGTATTATGCAGCGTAAGAATTACATAGGTAGTTGGACACAAACATTCATTCTCATTTTTTATTCTGTTTTGAAAGGAAGAGTTAACACAGCTATTTAGTTAGAATATTAGTATTATTTGCTGTAAATGCTCATTCATTGTCAAAATAGCAACTGATTGTAGCAAGCTTTTTAAATTTTTACTGTTTCTAAGGGAGTTTCTGTATGTCTTGAAGATAATAAATTACACAGCAGGTTATTCTCCTTTTAATTCTTTAGTAATGATAGTCAGGAAGGAATACTTATGTGGGTAGATAGCCTCATGACCAGATAAAAAAATGTGCAACTTGTTTTCTTAATTGAAAATGAGTTACGAGATTACACAATTTTTGGTAAGGGCAATCTAGGAGAAAAAAAAAAAACAACTATGTATTGCCTATTAGAATGAAGTAATCTATATGGATTGTTCTAGCTAATATTATAGTAAGCCTTTTTGTGTGTGCTATACTGTCACAATGTCAATATCATCCTAATAATTCCAAAAAGGTAGAAGCTGCTTTTGGTCTGGGACAGGGGTGAGCTGAAAGGGGAAAGGAGTTTTGACATTTCATCGTCATATTCAGGGCCAGAGTCATGATTCATGCACGGTTTTAATGACAAACTAAAACTACATAGTTAACAACTTAGATAATGCAAAAGTGGTTTTTGTGGGGGGTTTTTTGGTGGTTTGGTTTTGGGTTTTAATATAACTAAAGACCAAGGTCCACTTGTAATTTCTGAATTTTAAAAAATGGTTGATAGAAAAACTGCTCTTCTGTTGTAGGTACACTGTGTCCATGATACAGGCCCCCTCTAAAGCTCAGGAAGGCCTCTCTCAGCTTCCAGTTTAGTCACTTTTTCAAAAGAATTTCCCAGAATTTGGTTGCCAGACTCTAAGTCTCCAGTGATCCCTTTCTCACTGCTCTGTTTTCAAGTAGTATATCCTTTTTATGAAATTTGGCTTGGGAATGATGCTGACCCTGAAAAAAGGGGGGGTGGAGGATTTTACCGTTTGTTCCAGGACTTTGGCTGTGATTCCTGTGTTGTAATCACCTTATCTATGAGCTTTTTGTATTAACCAATCAAACTAACAAAATAAATAAATACCCCAGTATAATGCACAACATGTTACTTTACTTTGTTAATTTCTTGAAGGATTTTTGGCTCTAGGTAGTTGGTGTAGTGTGTTTTTTTTTTTTCCTGATATCATCCTGAAGTTTATTAAATATCACTTTTTATCTAGCTGAAGCATGTAAAAGAATTAATGACCTAAAGAGAAACCCACCCATCTCCAAATAATTAGCATGATTCTGTGCATACATATTTGGTCAGAGTCACAGAAACACTGCACTTGTGTTTAACATTCAGACTTCTCTTCCTAAATAGCATATTGCAGGCTTAACCCTGTTTCAGACTCAGTTGAGTTTGGCTTTAGTTCTGTTGTATTCTGTACAGAATGTAACTTAAACAGCATATATGTTCTGTCCCACCATAACCCATGTTACAAAGTGCTTTGAAAGAACAAATAGCAGACAGTTTTGAGTCATTAGATAATTCTGGTTCATTTGCAAACTACAGGAGGGACAGTCAAGATGATTGTTGATCAAGCATGCAGAATTAGAGCCTGTTCACTCCAAATACTTTTCTAATTTTTGTCGCATGGGTTCATAAAGGACCAAGCGGTTATAATCTTACTTATGCTGAGCAGTGCCGTATTCTACATGTGGTCTAAGGAGGTCTTTTCAGTGACAACTGCTTGGTGAATGATGATGTTCTTAGCCATTTTGCAATTATAGATTAGTTTGCTTCATACTGGGTGGGTCAGTATTGCTGTGGGTATGTGTCTGTGAAAGCTGTTGATATCACACAAAAGGTGCTGTATAGAAAAGAATTTGTGAACTCCTTACAGTAAGCAAAGCAAACTGTGTTGGTTTTTTCTGAGTTAAGTTCTTCAGAACTTTGTTTTACTAAGCAGTCTTGTGGTGATTTGTTTGTTTCATATCAGGTGTGCAGAAGGCAAAACAAACCTAATTTGTGGAGATTCTGGTTTTGTTTGTGATAGGACAGTACTGCACTCCATAACAGTGCCTAGCAGCTGTTGAAATTTCCAAGTGCTGTGCAGGTGAGTGGAACTCACAACTCCAGTTTTTCTATGTGGGCTGCACCTTGTAATACATAGGAATAGGAGTTTCAGAAACCAGAACACAAGCAAAAAATCTGCCCAATCTAGAAGTGTTGAGGAGAGGGAGGATGGGACCAGAAACTGTGACTTAAGCCCTACTCTCTGCTGCTCACAAACGGTTATAGCCAGATTCAAGACAAAGGAGCATCTTCAAGAGTTAGATAAGCAATCTCTTTCAAAAGAAGTACTGACTGTCTTCCTATAGGGTGGAGGAGCAAATTCACTTTTATTTCAGTCACAGCAAGCAAAGGCAGGGACTGGGAGAATGAAGAACTGCCCACTGTAAGAGAAGAACAGGTTTGAGACCATCTAAGGAACATGATGATGCACAAGTCCATGGGACCTGATGAGATGCATCTGTGGGTCCTGAAGGAACTGACAGATTAAGTTGCTAAGCCACTATCCATCATATTTGAGAATTTGTGACAGTCTGGTAAAGTTCCCACTGACTGGAAAGGGGGAACACAGCCCCCATTTTTAAAAAGGAAGACCAGTAGAACTACAGGCTGGTCAGTGTCACCTCTGTGCTTGGCAAGATCATGGAGCAGATCCACCTTGAAAATATGCTAAGACACACGGAAAATAAGGAGGTTATTGGTGACAGCCAACATGGCTTCACTAAGGGCAAATTGTGCCGGGCAAATTGTACCTGACAGATGTGGGCTACTGCATTGTTGGATAAGGGAAGAGCAACCGATGTCATCTGCCTGACTTGTGCAAAGCATTGTCCTGCATGACATCCTTGTCTCTAAATTGGAGAGACATGGATTTGATGGATGGACCACTCAGTGGATAAGGAATTGGCTGGATAGTCTCACTCAAAGAGTTGTGGTTAATGGTTCAATGTCCAAATGGAAACAGGTGATGATTGGTGTTCCTCAGGGGTCAGTACTGGCACCAGTGGTGTTTAACATCTTTGTTGGAGACATGGACAGTGGGATGGAGTGCACCCTCAGCAAGTTTGCCGATGACACCAAGCTGTGTGGTGTGGTGGACACACTGGAGGGAAGGGATGCCATCCAGAGGGACCTTGACAGGCTTGAGAGGTGGGCCCATGCCCACCTCATGAAGTTCAACAAGGCCATGTGCAAGGTCCTGCACATGGGTTGAGGCAATCCCAAGCACAAATACAGGCTGGGCAGAGAATGGATAGAGAGCACCTGTGAGGGTTGATGAGAAGCTGAACGTGAGCCGGCAATGTGCACTTGCAGCCCAGAAAGCCAACCAAATCCTGAGCTGCATCAAGAGAATTGTGACCAGCAGGTCAAGGGAGGCGATTCTCACCCTCTATACTGCTCTCTTGATACCCCACCTGGAGTCCTGCATTCAACTCTGGAGTCCTCCATCCAGCTCTGTAGTACTCAGCACAAGAAGAACATGGACCTGTTGGAGCGAGTCCAGAGGAGGGCTACGAAGACGATCAGAAGGCTGGAACACCTTCCATACAAGGACAGGCTGAGAGAGCTGGGGTTGTTCAGCCTGGAGAAGAGAAGGCTCCAAGGAGACCTTAGGGCAGCCTTCCAGTACTTAAGGGGGGCCTATGCAAGAGATGGGGAGGCACTCTTTATCAGGGAGTGTAGAGCCAGAATGCAGGGTAATGGTTATAAGCTGAAAGAGGGTAGATTTCGATTAGGAAAGATTACGAAGAAATTATTTCCTGTGAGGGTGATGAGGCGCTGTAACAGGTTGCCCAGGGAAGCTGTGGATGCCTCACCCCTGGAGGTGTTCAAGGCCAGGCTGGATGAGGCTCTGCACAACCTGGTCTAGTGGAAGGTGTCCCTGCCTGTCGCAGGGGGGTTGGAACAAGATGATCTTTTAGATCTCTTCCCATACTAACCATTCTATCATTCTATTATTCTGTTTTTTAAGTTGGTTCTTGAGAGCATAATTTCTGAAGTGAGAGACCCTCATTGAACACCTCTCGGAACATATTTGTGCCTACAATCTTTCCTTGCCTAAGGGAAGCAGTGAATCACACTGGATTATTAAATGCTAATGCCTTTAGTGGAGACTAAGGGAAACAAAACAAAGCAAAGCAAAAATAATCTATAACTGAATTGCTTTTGACAAAGTCTCTCTCTTTTGCGTATAGTTTTGCATTATTCCCATACTTCTGACTTCAGAAAAGAATAAAAAAGAAAATAGATGAGCCTGTTGAATATGTTGCACTTGAGTATGAAAAAATGTTTTGTGACTACATTTCTAAAGTAAAATGCAGTTAACTCATTGCAGTTTTGGGACATGAAAAACAGAACAAAACTAAACTCTTACTGCATTATTTTCTGTTGTCTGAGCTGTGAGAAAAACTGGAGTTTCTCTTTTGTGAAATATTTCAGACAAAATGCATAGTATGGAACAAAGTTCTAGGAAATAATTTGCAGTGTCTTCAGTTTTGCAACACTTATTTTACATGACCAGAAATGTTACAGCCCATGCTCCCTAAAGTTTTGCTCCTGTCTGGCAAGGAAATAAACAGTGATTTAAGAATTTCGACATATTTCTGAGGAAGCCTTGTTTGTTCATGCCGGTAAATCTGTGATGAAACATTTTAGTTTCTGAGACGTGTATTAGGTTGTGTACATCCATAAAAACCTTGTTTCTGTTTGTACATTTATGAATTCTTTCATTGTTATGTGAAATGGATATTTAATATAAAGCACTTTGACTATATCTACACTAGTATATAAAATGGCCAGAGACCATTGTCACCTCTGGTGCATATAATATGTTGATATGGTTAAATTTTCTTTACTCCTTTGTGTCCAAAGCATCATACTGAGATAAATACCCAACACACATTAACTCCTGAGCATACCCCAGCTAGAGTGTAGGTCAGTGCCAACCAGTCCGGATGAAAAATGTGTCAGGGTACAATCCTGCCATACTTGGGTTCATGTCCTGGTCCTGGTCAGTGTACTACTTTAGGTGTAACCTGATTGAGTCACTATGGATAAATGATTCCCTGAAAACTCTGCACCAATGAGCAGGAAAAACAATGTCTAAATAGATGAGCAAATAAAGGTTCAGGCTTTAGGATGAAGATGGGGTGGCATAGATGATCCAGCCCTGTTCTTCTCCATCATTACTTCCCTCTGAATAAAGGAATTGTTCTTTGTTGGAGGAAAAGGATGGAGAGGAGTACATGGTCTTTTGCTCACATCTGTAACCCCTGAAGCTGCTGCTGTCAAGGTCAGTGTCTTTGACCTTACTAATGATAATGTAAGCAGTTTTTTCTGAAAAAAGTGATCAGCAAGACATTGTTCCTTGTTTTAGTTCCTAGTAAATGCGAGATCCTGGAAGATCCAGTCTGACCCAGCAAGAGTACATGGTGACCCAGTTTTGCTTCCTTCCTCCCACTCAGTGGAAGAGGCAAAGGGAAGCACAGAGCTAGCTGGGTTAACACAGTGAACACTGGGGTCAAAGCAATTCTGGAATTTTTCCTGTTTCATTCCAGAACAGGGTACTTAGGAACAGAACTTATCAGAAAATCCACAAGATTTTCATCCCTGTTACAAAGATAATGTAGCGGTTGTACTACTTGTACTTTAGGGGCCGGAACAGTGAAGGAATGGATCTGCATGTTCTTAGTGGGGACAAAAAAGCAGCCAGGAGGGTTTTTTTGATGTAAAAAACCAAACCAAAACACAAACACCTGCATAAAAACTGTGCATACAATGTACGATACTTGCAATTTATCATCACTGTGAGTAGGCTGGAGTGAGCTAAGCTTTCCAAACACTGTTCTTGTTGTGGAATGCAGCCATTCTTCTTTATAGTCTTCAGGGCATAAGTATTTCTAAACCCAAAGTGTTTCACAGCATATTTTAAATAATCAGTCATCATATTAAATGTTCTCAGTGACTCCAGTGTTTCTGCATTTGAGCTACTTCTTATTAGAGAAAAATTACACACAATAGAGAAAATAACTATTTCACCCCCAGTACTAGCTAATCAAAACCTTAAGTATTTTTTATTCCAGTGTGGATTTCTGAAAACATGTAAGTGGCCTGGACATAGGAAATACAAGTCTTAAAACAGACTCTTAACCGGCATTTTCCTTGGAGCTCTAGAACTATCTAAAAAGCAGGTTTGGGTACCAATATTAGTTCTCCTAATAGGGAGGACTGTAAATAGTGATGTACAGATCTGAAGCCTGTGTGTAATATCATTCGTCTCAAATGAATTAAGTGTTGTAACCTAGTTCTTATGACTCCCTGCGAAGACAGTGGGAAGGGAAACACACAGACACACACATGCAAAGGACAACTAATTCCCCATCTTTGAGACATGTATTTTAGGATTAAATTAATTGCACTCTGCAACACTATTTATCCCTCACTATTGATTCAAGAATATAAATTATGAGCTTATCAAGCAGTACTTCCTTTCTGCTTCGTACTGTTTTGGAGAAGTGTGATAGATGCTTATTACAAGATATGCATGTTGCTGCCCAAACGCTCAATAAAATGATGTGCATAACAGGAAAAATACTATTTTATATATATATGTTTACATACAATAAGAAGCGTCTTACATCATAGCAGATAATTATGATAAATATAAATAAATACAGCCTCTAGGTACTCCTCTCTTAAGACACAGCAACTACAGGGACTACACACATGAGGAAGCAAGCAAAGAGAAACATGAGGGGTTTTGTTGACATGTTTACTTCTCTTAAATAGTCCAGTCTGAGAGATATGGAGCACTTTTGCTTCTAGAGGGATCTGGAATCAATCAAACAGACTCTCCTTGGGTCAGCTGACCCAATGAATCCAACTCTGAAGCTGATTCTTAGGATTTACTCAAATTATCACTATGTTCAGTGGAATTTTGAGTTCAGTCTGGACAACACAAATGAGACCAATTGTCAGACAAAACGATGAATGAGGTGTTAAAATGAGGTTTATGGAACCATGAGGAACATATTCTACATTACTCCGATTCATGCAAAACTTGTGTGATTTCATGTTTAATAAAAAAATAGTAGACTTTCTGAGTGAACATTAAGTACAGTTTTGAGTGAACCTTGGCTGATTTATGCTTTGCATTCTCACGTGATTTTGACAAGGAACCAGATAAAATTTGGCAGTTTTGACTGTGCTTCATTTTGAGATTTTGAGTTCATTTGGACTTGAAACACAAGCAAAACTTGTAGCTGTGAACCCACCCAGAAATAAACTGAAGAAACCAGTGACCCAGCCCTCCATAAAATTAAATTATGGATTTTCACGTAATTCTGACATACAAATGTTAAAATTAGGTGAGATTAATCTAATCAGGAACACCACTGTTGGTGACAAGAAACACCACAAGCGAGAGCATCAGCTTCCAGCTCTAACCTACTAGGAGACACATTTCCACAGTCTTCTCTCAGTTGCTTTTTCCACACAATCAGTTGAAATAGCAGAGTTTTAACACACTGGGAACCTAGCTGTATCCCTACACCAATATCCTCATCTGCCTACCATCTACCATCAACCGTGTTCACCCAAACCCACCTCCTAATAGTCTGCCTAAGGTAGATTCACCTAAAGCATGCTTCACCTCAGCAAGCTTCTGATTCCCAGAGACTTTTTGCCTTCTGAACCTGGTCCTGCATCCTCCCGCAGAAGTACAGACCTTGGAAATAGCTGGGTTCTCATAGAGGTTGGAGAGCCAAGATGTTTCTGCACTCAAGTACTAAGCCGAAGGATCTGTCTGCAGCTCTACTAAATGCCTCCACCTAGACAGACCTGGCAGCTACTGCTGTTATGTATCACTGTAGCAGTCTGGAAAGTTCTGCACCACACGAAGCAAAGCTGTGTATCAGTATTGGCTTTCCCATGCTGCCAGTAAACTTATGTCATGCTAGAGAGGCATGACACTTGGAATGAAGTTTTGGGTTTTGCAATATCACAGGCATAAGAAACAGTACAAATACAAGTAAAGAATATTAAAGAGAGAATAATTCCCTGCTTAAGGGAAATAGGATTATAAGGATAAAAGAAATTGCATGCGCACTCTGATTTTGTGTCTAACTTCAAGTCAGTTACAGTTAATTAGTGTATTTTAATTTATTCCAATGGATCACATCTTTTGTCATCTTAGATATAATTGCCAGTGATGGTGAACTGAACTGTCACTGGTGATAACAATTCTGTAACCCACACTAAACTGGCTAACTTTTTTCCTTTACACCTTTGGGCAATCTCTGGCTCTTCATTATTGATCTCAGAGCTCCATTAAAAAAAAAAAAAAAAGCTAGAAGGCTTTTCCAGATGGAGCAGTATGTCATTTAACTTTGTATTTGTTTCTGATCGTCCTTCTCATTGAATGCAGTTCAGAAGCTTGGGGTGTTATAGACTTCAGTATCAAAATAGTGATAAATTTCACCTCAGATAAAAAAAATATATGATGAACAAACAATATATGATCTGACAGAGATTTTTGTCCAGGAGATTTCTGTTCAAGCAGTCAGATTTATAAGGCAAATGTAGAGCAAAAGATACATTTTGCTAATGGTTAGTAGTAGCTTCAAGGAACTAACTGTGTTTTCTAGTGTGTATCATTCATGTGTAAGATTTAAGGAATGTTCTGTCCAAATTTAACTCTTCAGAGTCTCAAGGCATCTCACAAGCTTAAACATGACAACATTGCAAGCGTCATGAAGAAGCAGATCATAGGCAGGCTTAAAACACTAGTTATAGTGATTTAAATGACTCTTAGGTTGAACTGAGGAATAAAAAGTTCAGGAGACTTCTTAAGGTTTGCCCAGTAAAAGAGCATCAGGGGAGAGAATGAATGACAAGTTGTGTGGTGTATTCTCTCATTACAATGAACAGTATTGCTTATGAAATTACATGAAAGCAAAAGATTTTGCACCCAAAGAAAACAGAGCTCTGACTTCTAGCAGAAAGATCTCCTACGGCACAAAGAGACTCGTCTGACCCCATTAGGTTAGTGAACTGTTACTCACCTAAAGAAACACACTAGGGCAAATTAGACGATTCAGATGGTCAGCTTCCTAGTAGTGTTAGCTATTTAAAATTGATGGGACACTGGTGTCAAAGAGAACATTTAACTGATGGGGAGAAAAACAAGGAAAAATGCACCACCGCCTTTACCATTTTTCCCCCCTCTCTTCCTTCTTTCCTTCATCTCATTCCATCCGTATGACTGAGAGGGGATGACTTAGGATGTTTCCTTGAAAGCATGAAGAGGAGAAGAAACATTAAGAGTTTTAATGATGGACACCATGTATAATGGACAATTTCAATTTAACAGATGACTTATAAAATATTAGGATAACCCCAAAAGGTTCTCACAGAAGGAAACTATGAGTTTAGAATGAAGGCAGTGTCTTAGGACCAAAACAGGCAGGTACTCCTGAAAAGGTCCCAGTGGGAGAGGAAGAGCCCACTTCCTACATTTACACTGAATGCTAGTATGCAGCAGACTAAGGGAGAGAGAAGGAGCAGACTGTATCTCAAACTACAGTGAAAAAGCAAATGTAAGCTCAGCAAGCTTTCCAAGGTGAGGCCAGGCTTTGAAGAAAGAAGAAGGGGAAATAAGGGGAGAGAGAGGGAGAGGCATTGCATTGCCAGACCTTTGCACTCAGCGTAGCCAAGATACTGGAACAGCTAAAAAGGAACTTTGGAGTCAGATATATTTTAAGTTTCTGTTTTCATATTTCATTTTTTGTTTCCAATTTTGCAGTCAGGAATTCATCTCACTGCTTGCTAGGACACATTTTTTCTCCTTCTTTAGGCTTGTCTTGTGTTAAGAATGGGCTGCTTTGGCAAGAGGTATGGGGAAATAACCTGTGATGTTGGATTAACTCGTGCTGGACATTGTCCTTTGCCGTATGATGAAGGAGAGCAAGGGAATTAGGATGCAGAATGTCTTGTGAAGTTCTTGCTAGACACAGCCCCTGCATGGTTTCAAAAAAGCAAGCTTCTCAGAAACATAATTGAGCCAACAAGGAACTGTGTAAACTAAGTATATGAGTGCAAATGAGGCAGAGTGGAAACCAGACATTAAACAAGTTTCTTTTTTTTAACTCTCCCAAACCCTTCCAGATGTTAGAACAAGTAAACAGCACATGACAACTGTGGTTTATTATTAATCCTGGTATTAGGGTTAAGTTTACCGTGCTTTGCTGCCTTGTCTCCTTATTACAACTATTGCTTGAGGTTCCAGTCGTGTTAGTTTTAGCTTTCTGACATGTGCACCAGGTCACTTTTGTTACAGAGTAAGTGAGATAAATCTCAGATGTAGTCCTGCTCAAATATAGCTGGGAAATTTTATATTTTAACAAAAAAGATTTTGTTCCCCTTTTTGTTGGCATCAATGGCAGCTCTTATGTGTAGTACAATTAACACTTGTATTTGAAGTTCCCCACAAGGAAACGATTCGAGACAGATGATTGATAATAAAAAGTGGGGAAAAAAAGTGGTATGTGGTTAAAACAGCAAAAATCTCACTTACTAAGGTTATGTCTTCACTGTGGAGTTGCTCAGCTGGTCCTCCAGTTTGGCAACAACAAAGACCTCCAAAACAACTAGAGTCATGCCTTTCCCTTTTCTTGGGAAAACACTTAGTGACTTCAGAACCACAGGATGTCACCATGGAAGTCCTGTCTTACACCTGTGTCTCAGACCTAGTTATTGTTACTCTGTGCATCATAATACACTATTATATAGCTAAAGTTGTTGGTGCAACAAAATATGAGAAAGGTATTTACATTAGCAAAGAGATTAATCTTCCTTCACTTTAGATAACTGTGGTGTGATCCATAGGATCCATTTTAGGTGTTTACATGACACCGAGATGAAAACAACCTTAAAAATACCAATTCATTGTCTATAAAGAGAGAATAACTGAGATGTAGACATTTGCATTCATTAAGATGAATCCTATTCCAAGTGACTAATCTTAGCTGGGAAAGAGCTATCACTTTTTTTGCTGCCTTGAGCTCAGATCGTTGTCTATCAGAGTGAGTGCTGGACTGCAGCGTTAAATCAAACATTTTAGCTGAGGTCATGAGAGATGTAAAGCGGGGTGGAGCATAAGCACTTACAGAGTCAGACCCTGGTTACCTGCCCTTCCCCAACTGAGCCTAGTCACTGCTGGGGTGGGTGCCCCTTCCTTTCCCTTTTCTGTGTGGTTTATAACAGTCTGCTCATTAATAAGCATCTGTCTCAGCTGAAATGTTGTGGTTGTCCTAAAATTAATGTTCGCCATCAAGGTGGAAGGTTAGACCGGAGACAGTGCAATAGAAGATGAGTGCTTGTACAGGCAAGTGCCAGACAGTAGAAAAGGTCACCACTTGCGGCTGAGACTGGTGCAAACAGAACTTTTTTTTCTCTTTCCTGCTACTGTTTAAACTAAACTGCCTGAATTCACACTGACTGGGCAACAAGAAAAGTAGTTAAGCAGGCAGAGCTCTGTCTGAACCAAGAAGCAGTGGGTTTAGCTGAGAGATTGTAGCTAGGAGTCAACAAATGAGAGCCCTTCCTGTTGAACACTGGGGTTTCTGGAGATCCCAAGAGCTTCCATGTCAGGGAGCTAAGGAGTCTCTGGACAGGATTGTTTTCTCACTAGACTGGTCTTTGAAAATTATAAGATTCAAACATTCTGAAAGTTAAGGGCATAATCAAGACTAGAGGCTGATAAATAGAAGGATGATTGATAAAATGAAGTGGAGATAGAGAAATCATGTAGAGTGATGATACATGTAATCACTGAGCTTTAAAGATGTGAATATGTAGGTGTGGGATTACTACTTCAAATGTGACTTTGCATTGTGTTTTTTCTGCCTAAAGGGTTCACTAATGCAAGTTGGATCTGTCCTGAAGAGGTCAACTCACACCATAAAGTTTGATTAGCCATGCAATCGGTCAGTCAGCCAGACAGATGCTCATCAGTTCTTCACTGTGTCCTTTCATTTTCAAGAAAAAAAACAACAATATACAGTCAATGGTCAAGATAAATTTTCTTATCAATGACTTGTGTCAATCAGTGGTTTCCATAGCTTCACTATGATTACCCACCTGAACACCAGTCCACTGGGACAGATGAGTGGCCTGTTCCTGGGCAAGAGGAACAGGAATTCCTCTTGAAGTGGAGTTGAAAAATTGCCCTCTTTCAGGTTTTACCTGGCCACTGTTCAGGCAACCACACAGAGTTTAGTTTGTGTTACTTTCTTTGTACTCTCTGTCACATACCTGGATGCGTAAACCAACCCCTTTTAAATACCTGTTCACTGGATGTAACCACCTTGTTTGTGAAGTTCGTTAACCAAATGTCATGGCATAAACTGTAGCAAAATAACTTCAAAATCCAAGCAACACTAAAGACAAACTCACCATACAGTACCTTATCTCACATTTCAGCAGACAAAAACAAGACCATAACACTTCCCATTTTATGTGTGAGTAGACCCCAGGCCATAAAAATCAAATAAGACTCAACTAGGAAAAAATCTGGGCTAATGAAAAACTTATGTTAGAAATGAAGAAACTCTGTAGGACCAAGTACGCACTGATTTCATAATCCAAACTGTGTAAGCTGCTTTTCCACTAGCTGGTAAAACATTTCTCTAACCTTCACCTTGACTAGAAAGTGCTGGTTTTAACATGATAATGAGCTCAACATCAGTTTTTAAATCCTTATTACAAACAGAATTAGAGCTGAAGTAATCAGAATGATATAACCGAGATTTTCCTGTGTCTTCTCTGATCAGTTAGTAATGATCAGCATAGTGTCAGCTAAGTCAGATCTTCTCGTGTTTTCAAAGTTTTGTTATGACATTGCCTGGAAATTATATTGTCTGCAAACCTTCTTTGACAAGTTGGGACATCGCATTTCCCCATGGAGCCCCTGGAGGCTGATGAGAATGATTTAGTCATGAATTTTGTTCATAGGTTTGCATGCCTTTTCTATGAGTATGATGCATTTCCAAAAAAGTATGAGGAGATCTGTACAGCAACTGTTTTCTTGTTCTTGAAGAGTTTGCTTAAGACCTTGTAATTCACATGAAAGCCTCTGTGTTCATATGCCTGAAGAATTTCAGACCATCCTAATTGTGACCCTGGTACTTGTAAATGCTTGTGAAAGTCAATAGTTCACGTTTAGTTACATTTTGACATTTAATTATATTGACACTTGCAACAAAACATTGTGATAGACAATGCTTGCCAATTCCCTTTACCATAGTCTGTTGAAGGTCTAGGCAATTCTATTTCCAGTGGGAAAAAAAAAAAAAAAAAGAATATATTAAGTATTAAAAGTAAGTCTAGCCTACGGTGTGTTGGTTTTAAAGCTGGAGATATGATCATGATTAAATCTGAGCTTCCCCATCAGCAATGAGATGTAGATTCTCACCAATCTATTCACATCAAGCCCATAGCTTCAGGTTGACCTAGAATTGTTTTGGGATTTTGGTTTGCTTTGGGTTTGGGTTGGTGG
>NW_010120660.1:0-18679 GCF_000699245.1 Pterocles gutturalis
CGGGGCTAGGCGGGGCTTGGAGATGCATAAGAAAGAATGTATTGGGAAAACTTGATGCATATGCAACATTTTGGGGAATAAATAGAGGGATAGGTTTTGTGGAAAGGTACGCCTGTTGGTAGAGCAGATGCTCCCCTCGCGTCCAGCGCTGCTTGCTTATTCTCCACCTACGAACAAAATAAAATCTTAACTTTTTTTTTAGCCGCGAAAGTGCCTTCATTGATAACAGGTTTAACATTAAATATTTTTCACTTGCTAGTAATTTGAAGTTTTCCTCTCTTGAGAACAGCCACCTGATTTTTTGAACTTTGGGAAAAATGGCTGCACTTTTTTTCCCCTGAGTAAGGTGGTTGATTCATTATGATAATGTAAAGAAGTAAGATTTCCCCTTTCCATAAATTTACTTCAAGAAAAAAGTTATGACAGTTTGAGTTTAAAGAACCAACCAAACAAAACCCTCCAACTTTTTATCTTTCTCAGCAAGACATAAGGGGGAGCAGGAGCTGGAAATTATGAAACCATTTACTTTGCTCTTCAAGGTACCTAGAAAAGTCAGGTTTGCAGAAAGATGTATGTGTGTGGTTTAAAGAAAGCCTAGTTTCCTCAGGAAATGGTATGTGACTGTGCTGTCTGTCTATTGTGAGTAACTTTTCAGTCCATTTTCCAGTTTCTCTTTAAAAAAGGTATAAAAAATACCAGAGTCACTAAACTCTCAAGTTTTAACATAATTGTGTGTGGGTGGAGGTGGGAGACCCCCATTAGTACTCCCATTGTGAGGAAGGCTGCCAGAGCAGAGCCATTTTATGTTCTTTTGGCAGGAGCCTACCAGCAGATGTGTTGCTCTGAACTAACCACAACTTTGTCATGGCAAGAGTGTCACAGAGGTAATGAGAGGGCGTGCTGAGGTGTGGGTGAAACACAGGGCCTGCTTCCACAGGAAACTGATCTTCATCAGCTTTGCCCCTTGCAGAGTCTGCTGGAGGGAGTGTATGGGGGTGAAGAGGTGCTGCCTGCTTGCAACAAGATGATGCCTCTGCTGTTATCATGCCTGCTCAGCTCTATGTCTCTCTGTTCTTTACATTCTGATTAAGATCATGAGGTCACATGCCATGCATAGGATGCAGCTGCTGCTTCACTTAATTCTGGTGCCACCTTACTCTCCTAGGAATGAGAAAGAAGCTTCTTATCATTAATCTTAACGCTTAACAAAGAGCTCCTACTGAAGCATCAGACTTGCAAGGCTGAGCTCTTTGTGTTCTTCATTGTTCTGCCACTTCTCCCCAGTGATTGACTCATCACATCTCTGCATACCTGTTCTTTCTCAGCTTGAAGTCAAGGTTGGGAGATGTGCCTCTGGGGCTACTAGACAAATAGTGCTGTCAGTAGATCTTGCAGCATCCTCGTTAAATAGTGAATGTGCTTAATGCAAAAGACTTCAGTTGGAGGTGGGGAGAGTATGGGATGAAGTTAACTCTTTTCATATCAGTTTTTCATGGAGCCATAGAACAGCATTTTTGATGCATTTGGAAGTGAAGAGCACTGTACAGAAAGCAAGATGCTATTTAATTAGTCAAGAGATACAGTATAAGTAATGCCAAGCTGTTGGATTATTTCCCATCAGAAGCATGTTTCACATACTCAAGAGAAGTAGGACCATTTATCATATGTTCCTGTCACTCTGATGACTATCAACAGTAGTTCTGGTATCAATGACTGTAAAGGAAACTGTAAATAATTCTGCATCATCATTGATCAAATCGACATGTGTTTGATTTCTTTCCTTGTGGTTTATGACACACTTTTTTCAGCTGCTGTAGTAAGTAGGAATATTGTCCTTTGTGTTCTGGTGCTTTGTGTATTTAGATTGAAAATGCCTGTTCTCCTGTTTTTGTGATTAGCAAACTTTTCAGTTTTTATAATGAAATACTGCAGTGTGTGTCTAGTTCCTAAATTAATTAATATGCCTCTTTGAAACCCAAGTATATCAGCTATCAGGAAGAATAAGAGCAAAGATAAACATGCCCCAACTTAAAGGCATGGCATTAGAAAAGGTTCAGAAGAACCATAATAATGGTGAATGTCTTGAAAAAAACAAAAATCCTGATGAAAATACGGAATGAAATGGTGTGCAATTGGGCAACTGCTAACATTCAGCAGTGTAACAGAAAGCAATAGCTAATGAATCTAAGCCTAGTATTTCTGCATGTCAGAGTGAATCTTCTATCACGTATTATGAAGTTGCTACAAGTCATGGAGTATTTCCTTGGACAAAAAAAATGTCCATATCTGCAAGGGCAAATAGCCTAAAAATGTTTATTTCTTTGAAAGCAAATAATCTCTGGTAAGCTTATGTTAAATATTTTTCTAATATGAGTTGCTGCAGCAACCTATATTACTCCTTATGGTTTCATAAATAGCTGTGGAAAAAGTTTAAAGTTTCATAATCAGCTGTGTTTATTTCATAGGGCCTTCTGACAATCTTTTCAGTAGGTAATGTAAGTTCTGTATTAGCTTTTTTTTTTTTTTTTTTTTTTTTTTTTTTAAATCTGCCTGGATAGGAAAGTCTTGGTATGTATGGCACAAACACATAGCAGAAGTAAATGGATTTTTGTTTAAGGTTTTTGGAAGGTACAGCAGTGTGATCTTCACAATATTGATAATAGATTAAAATAATTGACATTTTGTTTTCTACAGCAAAAATACTGTTAAAAATAATGTAAAGAAGCATTAGATACTTATTATCAGTAATTTTCCCTTAATGGTGTGTACAAATAGTGATTCTTACAAGATATTTCTGCTTGTAGCTTTCATACATTGGTGTTTTTTGACCATTGAGCGCTTTCATAGCATTTATTTTGAGTGGCATCTTAAAACAGGTAATCTGGAGTCACAGGCCTGAAATTTTGGTTTAACTTTTTCTTCCTACGACAATGTACACCAATACATTTGAAACAGATTTGAAACAGGCAAGCAAAAGAACCTAGTTAATTATCACGCTTGCTGCTCTGACTTTATAATTCATCTAGAGATTGCAGAACGAAAGCAACTAAATACTTGTATTAATTAAGGTAATTGATAGCAAATCTCATAAATAAGGTAAAATAAGGATATAGACCTTCCTGCTTCCAGGCAAGGATTGACAACCTTGAAAGAGGTGAGAAAGTTGCCTCCATTGGTGGATCAACTCATCACTGGTCTACTTTACAGCAAAATCCCATTTCCTGTCTGATCCACTGGTCTCACATAACATGCTAATTCCTGTTTTTTGCACGAATTGTATTAATTTATAAGAGAAGAAAAAGCGGAGGGGTGTGTATTCATCCACCTAAACACTTTCTATTTTTTTGTATATATGCGTGTATGTATTTCGAAGAAACTGGCTCCAAATCTCTCCTACCCATGAAGGCAAGTTTTAATGAATGTACTTTGACCTGGGACAAAACAAACTGTTCGCTTTCAGAGTCATCACTGGTATAATGTTATTTTTTGATTACAGGATTCTGTACTTGTACCAAAATTATTTTATCAAAACTTTCTGTATGCTCTTGTAAAATGGTCTTGGGCTGAAATTAATGTAGTTGGTGTATTTATATTGAAGAGACAAGAAAGCAAAACTTTTTGCTAGCAGAAGTAGAGAAGTGAATGTTTTCTGTCCTGAGTTGATACTTTGGAGCTTTAATGGAACGCTAATTTCAACAGGTTTTACTCCATTGCATTCAGGGGTTTCTATAGTAATTGCTATGGCAACACTGATGCAGAAAATGTTCCCACAGGAATGCAGCTGTGAATAACAACTAACAACTGAAAACATTTTGCTTTTGCATCTCAGGTTAAATATCCCTTCAGAAATGATGGAAATAGCAAAAGTGTGGGGGTTTTGCTTATTTAATAGGAAGTCATTCTTCTACGTAAGAATCCAGGTGTTATGAAAGGAGTGTTTCGTTTCAGAGTACATACACCCTTTGAATATGTTGCTGAAGTATCAGCCTTCAGACCAATGAAGAGTGTTAGAAACATTGGGTGTAAAGTTTGTCCCTGGCTTCAAATATTTCATGTTGTAAAGAAACTTCCAGTGCCAAATATGGAGTATAGAATCTTCCACTCAGGAATTATAACTTAGCTTTTATTAACAGCATTATTTACTATGTAAATGGGTTTACATAACTCTTGAAGATAGAACTATCTTGATAGCCTTCTGAGCTCACCCTGCAATGAAGATCAAGGTCGCAGAAGTCACATGGTAGAGGTCAGTATTTGTTGACGTCAGTGTCTATTTATAAATTGCCTTCAAAAACTCTTCTGATTTTTGCAGAAATAAATTGTCAGTGTTTGTATTAAACAGAATATTGTGATGTCAGAGGATGCAATATTTATTGAAAGTGTTTGTTGTTGAATCTGGCTCTACTTGTAAACTGACCTTTGTGCATATAGTTGCTGTGTTTGTATTTATTTTGCTTCCATTCAGAACAAAGGGGAAACCAGTCTGGTGTTTATCATCTGAATAAATTTTTAAACTTGAAAGTATTTTAGGGCTTGATTTGGTAGTTTCACTGTTATGGAGTAAGACAAAATGCTTATGGAGCTCAGGAGATTTATGGCCACAATAAAAAGTCCTAACGAGTTATATCAAACAAGGGAAACTAAAGTAACCACTATTAAAAGGACACTGCTAAGTATTTTCAAGATCTAAAAAAATATGTTAAAGCTGAATATGAAAATTACAAAGTTCACTTTGTTAAGTATGGGAAGAAAAAAGTTTTCTAAACCCAAGGGGCTGATAGTTGCTCTTACAGTTACTTATGCAACTTAACTGGCATTACTGTGCAGATGGAAATGAAGATAAAATGGAGGTGAAATCACTATTTGTGTTTTTTTTTTTGGGTTCCTGCAGCGAACAATATGCTAATAATGGAAGGGAAAGTCTTACAAGTGAAAATGTCTTTGTAAATCTAGAAGTTGTGTAGCTTGATCTTGATGACTTGTATGTATATATCACATATTGGTTTAAACTTTGGTTCATGGCCTCTTGTAGTTTGTGTTGGTGCACATAACAGAGAGTTAAAAAGAATTAAATATGTTGGCAACTTATTGAATAAAACTGGTCGTATTGGGTACATAACTACTAAAAATGTTTGCTTGTCTACAGATGTTTCAGCTGTGAGTATCCTAAATATTTTTCCAAGCATAGTTGTGTTTATTGTACCTGTTGGTCTTAGTACTCTAACAAACTGGAAGTGTTCTCTCCCAGATGTCATATTCCCCTAAAAGAAAAAAGTGTTTCATTGGGTGCTTATCTTTAAAAAGGCACCCAAAGGGGGAAAAAAAAATTATATATATATAGTAAGTCATGTTACCTCAAATTTCTAAATAAAAATCTCTAGAAGCAAGGAATGGTTGTTTGAAAAAGTTGAAGATTTTCCCTCAGACTTGATA
This sequence comes from Pterocles gutturalis, assembly GCF_000699245.1. Taxonomy (NCBI): domain Eukaryota; kingdom Metazoa; phylum Chordata; class Aves; order Pterocliformes; family Pteroclidae; genus Pterocles; species Pterocles gutturalis. The sequence continues at coordinate 5,434 of NW_010120660.1, forward strand.
CAAATATTGAAACTCATTCCCGTGAAAGATGTTGTTACCGTTAAGTTGATGAATTTCCTGACTTCTTTCACTTCTCAATACTCTGTTCTTTATTTAACTGACAAATGCTTAAAGTGTGAGTGAAGTTCTGTTGCCCATATTTTAGTTACACCATGGGAAAATACTTGCTTGTGTCCTGAGGACAATCCCAATATTCTGCAGAATTTAACTTTTGGTGAGATTTTTATGTCCAAGGTATTGAGCTATATGTGAGAAAGTAGCCAAGTGGAATTTGCTATGACAGCCCGCAATCCTTTAGGCATGGCAGGTGGCAGAACCAGGGTAGACGTGAAATTATGTGGTATAATTTGTCTCTTTGGAGCGGGTGTTTACTGCACACTGAAGTTAAGTCAAGGACATGATTGTATACTCTTGGAGAAGTTTAGTTCGTTAGCTCCAGTAGTGACAGGTGTCTTCCAATCTCAAAATGAGGTGTTCTAGTCTGTGTAGAAATTACAGGAGTGGTTCTTACCACTCAGTGTAAAACGTCTTCACGCAGGAATCATCTTTTTCAGTGAAACACTATTCTGAAAGTTACGATCCTCTATAACTGATCTCATTTAATAAAAGCAGGTTTCCTTCCCTGACTCACTGGCTTAATGCCATATCCTTGAGATCTGGGTGTGGAAAGTATCACTTTAAAAGGTGTGCAGGAGTTTTTTATGCTTCAACAGAGAGGAGTCTCTAAAATGGCTATAGGATTAATGGCATACTGATCCTATTTGACACTTTTGTTACAAACCTACGTTTTTGGCTTTTTGAGTGGAAATACAGGCTATAATGCAGAAAAAGATAATGTTGCAAATGAAGGGATAAGGAAGTAGCAGTACTGGAGTTTTAAAATCTTGTATCGAATGGACTTGCCTGCAAATGTTACTTGTTTTAAATAGCATTGCTCTCTTTATTCAGTCCTGATCTTTCTAAATGCCTGTTAGTGAACTGCAGCTTCACAGGAATTCATGTTTACCTTCAGAAAGAGAGCCAGAGGGTATGAATCCAAACAAAATGGATTTTCAGGAAACACCCATTTTCTTTATCAAGAACATGATGTCGTGGCACTTGAATGATCATTTTGAGCATGTTAGTTGGCTTCTCTGAAGGCTAACTGAAAATGCTGTTATTACCTTAATGCTGAAAATCTCACAAGCTGCTACGAAATCCCTTGTCTGCTCTCCTTGAGTGAACGTTTTTGTTTCTGTCTAGCCAGTAAGTATCCAGTCTTGCTAAACTAAGTGGATTTCCCAGCTTAGGTTCTCAACTAGTGCTTACTTCTATTTAGAAAACAAAATGGAATAGACTTATTATTCTGATTCCTTGAGCATGAATATTGTTGTGAGGTTTCTGCCCAGAGACTTGCTTTTTCTGATGCTCTCATGATGGGGGCCATTTAAACATTACCCTTGGATTTTTTTTTTTTCTTTTTTTTTTCCCCTAGACCAGAGGATCTTATCTGGATGGCTGACTGTAGGGTGGAGATGAGCAAATGTGTCTTTTTAATGAGGAGTTGTTCTCTTTGTAAAGAATTCAGCATGTATCTGACACAGCTGTGGAGTAACGACTAAAAATTAACAAACATGTTTTTGTCATTTCTTCTTTGTAATATTATTGAAATGCTGCAGGAATAATTTTAGGCTGCACATTCAAAGTAAGCCAGTGAATAATCTTTGTAATCTTAGCTTTTACAATATTAATGAAACAGTGTTGTTTTGTTATAGAAACATAATACAGGACTCTTTTTCTTATCCTTCCCGGCATTAGTGGGAAACAGCAGAAGAGCCTGCGTCCTCCTGTTGGCTGGTAGCCAGGGCTTTCTGTTTCAGTTCATGTGTGTCAGAGGGGATGCTTTTATAGTGGTGTTTATCAGATGTAATTTAGTGCATTAACCTGCAGTAGTTACAGACGAGGAAATAAATTATGTTTAAAGCTTTAAATCAAACCTGTATTTCTTCAGAAGATGAAATGTTCCATCAGTAGCAATATCTAATTTTTAGATCAAAATGTAGAATTTTACTTGGTCTTAAGATTTTTTCCTCTTTCATAAAATTAATATTGATTTTTACAGGAAATTTGGCAGATGCAGATGTGAAAAAATGCATTTTGTAGCTTCTTTGGCTTTAATTAGTAATTGGATATTTTATGGCGCTGTACATTGATTTATAGTATAAAGAGACATGTTCTGAAGAAAGCATGGGAAAAGAGTAGGTGTGGGCCAGCTCCCTGGTGCATGTACCTGCTTCAGTGATGCAGGCTTTCATCCGTGTACATCCAGATTCACAAGGGCTGTTTTTCTTTTCTTAATGTGTTTATGACACATAGTTCATGATAGCAGGACAATAGGAGATTATGTTAGCATTCAGGAAGTCAGCCCAGCTGGTAGAAATCAGTCATCTGTTTTTTCCTTGCTGGATATTTTTGTTTCTCTCAAGGTAGCAAGTATTCAGTCTTGCTCATCTAAGTGGCCTTCCCCTCTCTCCCTCCCCCGCCCAATTATCTATCCGTAGATGCTATGGGAGCTTGAAAAATTCATGTCTGCAGGATTGGACCTTGGTAAATCAAACATACAATCTTTTTGAGATGCTTTGCTTTCAGGAAGAAAAGCATATCAAGTAAACTCTCCATATGAACTTGAAACTTTTCTGAGCCAAATTATACTGTATTAGATTGGGGTTTTTTCCTTCCGGAAAATAAAGGAAATTTTTCACAATCTCCTTTTAGTGCCAAAATGCACAGGCCTAGTATAGAAGAGAAATAATATTTGAGATTTCAAGAGGAGGAGTCAGTGTTTTTTATTAAGTAGGCCAAACCATGGGTTTTTTTCTGCTTTTAAAATCAGTACCAAAGGTACGTTAATTTGTTATTATCCATAACTTAAGACATCTAAGAGAATCAATGTTGTTCAAAATGAAAAATGCTCATGCATATCTCAGGGTTCACCAGGTAAACCACTTTGAATGTTTTTCCTTTTTTGGGGTATAATTTAGTGTCACAAATATCACAGTGTGTTACAATAAATGTGCCTTTATGTATAGTAAATGAGCGTACACTTTTGATAGGTTGAGGAGATGACATTACAAAGAACAGTTCTGAACCGGTAAGTACTATTTATTATTTAACAGTATCTTCATCAAATATTCACAGCTGGAGCAACAGCCTTTATTTTTGCAGATTGAAAACAATTTTTACTTAGCACAGCTTGTCTCTGGTTTGAGCTTTCCTTTTATTATCTGAGTGTGTATTCATGTAGATTTGTGAAATGCGCTTTTATCTTCAAACAGAAGTAGCAGCTGAGTGTTTTAAACAAAACACACACAGCTTGGATGTTCATATCTAAAAAATACTGTTGTCAGTGATTCTGTGTGCAGAAAGACTGCAGGATCAGATGAAGATGTAAAAGTTAGGTGAGCTTACTATAAACTACCATAAATTGTTCATTTATCTCATCATCATATTTCAAGACAGATAAGACACTTTTTAGTGTAAATGTCATAAAAGATTTCAGTGCATATGGTAGTCTTTAGATTAGTTTATATACTATTACTTATTGATTGTCATTATATAGCTAACCTACAGCACAGTAAAGGTTGCACAAAAAACTCCACTGATTTATTCTGGGAGGCATGTTGATTTGGTGTCTAAAAATTGTGTCTAAATAAAGATTTCAATAAGAATCTGTCTAACAGATTTTTATTTTATCTATTCATAGAATGAGTGTATGGGAACCTAAGCAGAAAACTCTGCACATTGTAAGGACAAAAGCATTTTTTAATGACTTTGAATTTTTCTTAGCATTGTCAATAAAATTCTGGGGATCGTAGGTGGGTTCTATCCTGAGTTCTATGCAGATGGAATAGTTTCAGGTCATTCTCAGTCTTTGCAAAAACTCCGCAGTTTCACTGATATGTCCTGTGGGTGTTATTGTTACTGGTGACAGGTGAGAAGAAAAGAATTCAAGTTTTACTTTTAAGTTCCAAGGCAGAATTGGAATATGCTAGGTACATACTTGTTAAATTTGACAAGTGTAAAATATAGGAATCATTTTTGCAAAACCATTTTAAGAAGGATCAATATTTTGTTTCCAGACAAGTGTTTATGATGATGCTGGTTTACTATGTGATACTGGATTTTTTTTTTCTGAATGCAAGCAATAGATGGGACAACATAAACATACTATAGGACAAGTAATACATACTTTGGTCTTGATGGAGATGCATCTTTCTTTTTAATTCAGTGTTCCACAGTGAAAACCAACTGGCATTTATCCTTAATCCACTTTACTACTTCATTAGAGTTTATGGCAACGTCTTGTCTCTGTTATATACAAATTTCTGTAGTACGTACTTAGCTGTGGGAAAGAAAACAACATTTCTCCAATAGTTTATTTTATGGTTTATCTTGCTCTCACTTTATGCTTAAGTGCCTCTAAAAGTTAGAACTGCTCATCACTGTTAATGCCTTTTAATTTGTCCCCTCTTTCTATCTCTGAGTTAATATTTCAATTTATTCTATCTGCTACCTACTTATGCCAGTGATGAGGCTTTGAGCAACCTGCTCTAGTGGAGGGTGTCCCTGCCTGTGGCAGGGGGGTTGGAATTTGATCTTTAAGGTCCTTTCCAACCCCAAACATTCTATGATTCTATGACTTTATTATTGGTCTGATCAGTAAATTGTTTTATTTCCAAACCAAGTGGGTCTAATACACCTATTGACATAGTATCCCTCCTATGAAAACATAATATTTATTGGTTATTTTAAAAAAATAATTATTTGACGGTTATGTAGCTTTATGATTTAGTATTTAAAATATCAAATAACAGTTAAATATTGTAATAGTTTTATAGTACAGGCTGTTACTTAATTAGTTTATATGCTGCTGTGATTCAGAAAATATTTATCCACTAAACAGAATGTTCAGAAGTAAGAGTAGTAGTGCTCTGTACGAAAAAGAGCAAGACACTAATGTAAAATGTGTTTGCAAAAATCTGCAATACTCTAATTTAATTTTTCAGTACAGTTCTCACTGATGTTGACAGACACTTGGAAAGACCAAGAGATCAAAATAACTTCAACCTAACCAAAAACTGTAAATGAGGTCTCGTTTTTGGCAGAACTGTATTTTGTTACCTGAGGTGCAGCTGAGAACTGGAACGTCTATTTCACTTCATTTTGATTGAGGGGTGTGTTCAGCTGAAAAATGCTGGTTTGGAATGGTGATCATAAACAATTTAGGATATGTTTAGCCTAGATTGTTTCTAGTTATGAGAACAGTGAGATTTCTAAAAGTCTTTCAGTAAGATAGGAGGACAACACTTTGGCACTTTCAATATCTTGGTAAGTTTGAGATGGGCTGTATGAAATGGTTGGTTGTAGTGGGAAACTAGACTGGATGTGTTCACTGTGTTCCAGACTTAAACTTTGAATACCCCTGATAGAATAGAAAATAGTAATAGCCAGGCCAGATGCATAGAAGTGAAAGGTTTTGGACAATTATTTAAGGTAGCCCATAGGGTGGTAAATTAATGTAATGCTTCAGCCTGGTTTCTGCTCTATTAGAAGAGTACTGCACACATTGGGTGAAAAAAACAAGTTGTGAAGAATTTTGTTACACTCTATATGTATCAGATCAGGCCAGTAAGTCATGGAAGAACATACAGTGACTTTGATATGTTTCACTGACTTTTTAATTAACTCTGTTTCGTAAAACCAGCTTGTTTCATTAGGCTACTGCATTTAAGGCTCCTTAATAATACTACAATAGTATTCACAATGAAGGAGTTAGCATCTCAGTGTGAATAATAGAGAGAGAGGTTCATTCTCACCAAAATAAAGTAAGGTTCTTGATTGATAGGATAAGGAAAGAGGATGCCTATTGTGAAAACTAGCAAAATGTAGATTTAATATTGTCTGCTCTCTACAAAGGCTGGCTGTTGTTGTGTAGTCTGGGATGCTTTCCGTGAGTGGGAAAGTTACAGATTGATAACAAATGGTTAGTCATCAGCTGTCTTCCAGTGGATGGCCTTCAATTTAGTGTAGGTGAATGAAGGAACTTACTGCTTATTAGAGGACTCTCAGTTCTTTTACAGGATGATTGTGGGGAGAGTATCAGCTGTCTTCTAGTGGATGGACTTCAATTTAGTGTAGGTGAGTGAAACAACAAACTTATTGCTTATTAGAGAACTCTTAGTTCTTTTACAGGATGATTGTGGGGAGAGATAATTTTTAATGACATTTTCATTTTTCTTGTAGCTGTTGTCTAAACTGTCATAAATCCTGATAGACTGAAGTTGAAATGTCTTTTGTTTCCCCTATATTCAGCTGAATTAAAATAGAACTAGTGCAACTCTTAATAAACTGAGAAAATGAATGCATGAACAACATTAAAATATCAAAAAAAATGCAGAAATGTTAGTTTAAACATGAGATTTTTTTGGGAAAGTGACTGAGGAGCACAACTCTACAGAAAAGCAGAAATGTTAGTTTAAACACGAGATTTTTTTGGAAAAGTGACTGAGGAGCACAACTCTACAGAAAGCTCACAGTTCTTTTTGGAAAATCTGACTGTGGTTTTAGTGTGAGATCATCTGAATAAAAAGGGTGCAAAATGCTGTTAAAACAAGTGATAATCTGCGTAACTTACTCTTGTTAATCACATTTTAATTTTTTTATAATGCAGTTACAGTTCCAGTGAGGCTTTTAGGTTAGAAATTCAGCTTCAAACTTACTCTTGTTAATCACATTTTTATTTTTTTATAATGCAGTTACAGTTCCAATGAGGCTTTTAGGTTAGAAATTCAGCTTCATAATATTTTAACTTGGAAAGCTGTAGGAGGGTTTATTAGTGCGAAGGTCTTTAATGCTGAAGTCTGTGATGTGTGCTGCCTTGTGCTTTTTAATTACTTTGGCCGTGGGCTTCAGGTGTTGATATTGTTAATCACATTTTTATTTTTTTATAATGCAGTTACAGTTCCAATGAGGCTTTTAGGTTAGAAATTCAGCTTCATAATATTTTAACTTGGAAAGCTGTAGGAGGGTTTATTAGTGCGAAGGTCTTTAATGCTGAAGTCTGTGATGTGTGCTGCCTTGTGCTTTTTAATTACTTTGGCCGTGGGCTTCAGGTGTTGATATTCTTTCTGGTTGCCTGTCTGTTAGAGTGAAAAACTGAGGAGATTTACGCTTCAACCTTTGATGTCACAAAAATGGCTCAATTGTCATGATTATAGTTTATTACTTACATTATGTTTGCATCTGAAAATGTCTACTGATCGCAGCTCTATGAAATGTTTTAATGCACATAATAAGGAAAATGTCCATACACCAGATATTTTACACCAAAATAGAGAAGACAGAAAAAAAGAGAGAGAACTATTGCTATTCTGAGTCTGCAGAAAAGAAACTGGGGCACAGTGTGTTGGGGTCCTTCAGGAACTGTCAAGAACGGGAACAGCTCCCAGATCTTTCGTGTGTTAGTCCAGTGCTTTTAACTGCAAAACATCTGTCCTTTTGTTGGATGGTGAGGTTTGACAGGCAGCCATTTAATTTGCTATTTTTAACCAAGTTTTTGTGTTCCTGTTATTATTTGTGACCGCTTCTGTAGTCTGTATAATTCACGGTTGGCATTGCAGTGTGCTCAGCACTGAGGTCCTGCCACCAAGCTGTTTGTTGGTTTGGTCAATTTAAGAGGTGAGTCAAGCTTTGATCTGACTTCATGTGTAAAATCTCAGCAATGTTTGCCTACCTTTGTAAAGTAAGTGAAGATCTTACTGGTGAAAAGCACTCATTGAGAGCAAAGTGGAGAATGTTATGGCTACTTTTCAGAAATAATTGTACAGTGATAATTACAGGGTAGGAGAAGGGTTTTGGAATGAGTGAAAACTGAAGTCAGTTTCTCTAGGTTTTAGCGTCTCACAAAGGCATGGCGAGCTTACTTTGTGTTGGTGCTTTGCGTAGCTTCACTGTTGGGATTAAAGGCTGCTTGGTGTCCCCAGCTAGTACAGCTGGCAGGCTGCCCCATCTCACATCACCTGACGTAACTGCAGCCTCATAGACCCACACTGTTCAGGTCAGGGTTGTCTCTGCGTGTTGAAAATCTGTAGGAGCAGTGAGTTGTTGTCAGACATGAAATCAGTGCGTCTCTGAAGGCTTGTAAGGCAGCCATGTCCCTCAGCTCTCAATCTGAATTAAAACATCGAACGAAACTGAAGAGAGAAACCTGTCAGAAGTACAGCCAAGGAAATCTAAGGTGTCATGGTACCTGAAGCCTGTGTTTTTCTTTTCACCTTCCATTGTCACTTTATTATTGATATGGAAAATATGACAGCTGAAAATGTAAATACTTTTCCTTGTCTCATCTTGCAGGCCGAAACAACAGCAACAGAACAATTTTTCTTTGTTTCCTTCTACTAAGGGCTGGAATTTCAGAGGGGTAAGTTTGGCGTTGTTTTCTTCATACTCTGTAACATTCCCTCCTGCTTCATTCTGTTGCAGTGTAACTTTGTCATTAAAACATGATCTGCAAGTGCTAAAATTATGTCAAAACTGTTATAAAATGGAACTTTTAATTTTGTGATATCCTAAAAGGCTATCCAAAAAAACCAGCTTTTGTTTGTGTGATTGACTTACAAGGGGTGATATGAACTGAACTGTTTTTTAAGTGTTCATTTAATATAGAAACTTGTAAAATTACTTAGTGAAAGCTTGTATATGTGAATTTTGCAGAAGTACAGTTGGAGAATGTTAACAAAAATTACAGGGGCTTCTTACAATGCAGAAGGGACTAGGTTTTATTTCTGTTGGGTTGGCTGAGGAAGGAAATACGGAAGCATGTGTGTTCCCCATAGTAACTGAGTGAAAAGGTCCATGAAAAAGGAAAGCAAGTGAAACTGAGAACCTTAATATTTGCTGGTGATAGCAGAAGCTTTTTATTCATGTCCACTTCTAGTTTCGGAGGTGTATTTCTTATGCAGATTAGTTCTTTCAAAGAGTCGTGTCTATCCTCTCTGTCCCCTGTGACCTGTGAAGCCTTCTATGCCATTTGTTGAAAAACTTAATGTGATGGTGGCAGTGTTCAAATGGCAATGGTGTGTTTGCCATGTGTGTAAGTACCGTAGCTCGGGATGCGGTCTAGGAGGAGTTGCCACTGCACGTTATATCTAAGTTGTAGTGTTACTGCTAGCTTTAGGTCAAAGGAAGGTCTTTTCTGCCTTACAAATGAAAAATATTTTTCACAGTACCCAATACTGACTCCTGCATTCTAATTTGATTTTTTAAACAGAGCATCCACTATTGTTTACTGTGTGCTCTTTATTTTCATAATCTTTCTTGCATTGCACCACAAAACTGCAGGGATGAAATTGTTAGCGGTACTGAGAAAATAGTTCCCTCACAAGAGCATTGTCAAGAATGCAAGGAAAATACCAACAGCTTCTAATCTGTAGTTTAGTTATAGATTTTAGAACCAGTTTAACTCTAGTATTTATCCAAATTCTCAGTTTTGCTGGAAAACTGATTGAGGAAGACTGTTGTAAGTATGAAAATAGTAGGAAGAATGTTATAGGTATGAGTTGTAGCTGGAGTAACAGTGATCCCAAGTCCGGAGAGCAATAGCTCAATGCGAGCAAGGGTCTGGGGTTGTGTGTCAGCATGAAGTCAGTGATCCAAGCTGCATGGCAGAGATGGAATGGGTTAATACACAAAGAACAGACAACTGCGGAGTAAAAGACTTCAGAATCAAGAAGAGGAATCAAGAACCTGAAAGGAGATAGGAGTAGGTACTCCTTATAGCCTGATTAGAGAAAACAGGCACCAAGTAAAGGATCTTCAAACTCCTTCCTTCATGTGTGAAAGATCTGTGTGAGTTGTCTGTCACCTTATTTCTAAGGAAATATAAGGGCCACTAACACATGTTGAGTTCTATAGTTGTAATATTTAATAGAATGCATAGTAAGTGATAGTTACAGTTAATTGTTTGAAATAGAAGTATCTGTTGCTCACTTGATCTGTTTGGATGCTGAAACCAAGATAGTTGAGCACTGGACAAGAGAACGAAGTCTCTGTTGATGTTTGCATTGTGTCAGCATCAACTTTATTTTGATGGGTGGAAAAAATTGCGTTATGAAAAGCCTAGTGAGCAGACTTGTAGTCACAAAGGCTTTCGTACAGATGGTGAATGATAAAAGGTTAACTTTGATGTCTTTTCTCAAACAGGAGTAAAACCCTATTGGGTAAAAGAACTTAGTTAACGTTGACAGTGGAGCTGTGCCATGCTTGAGTATGACAAACAAAACCCTGGAGCTGACTTAGTCATAGCTATGTTTTTTTTTAAACATCTGTGCTATTGCTGTATTACTATAGACTATAACACAGGATCATTTCAATAGTCACAAAAAATAAAAGAGAAAAAAGTGTTTAAGCACCAAATTGCAATGTTGTGTTCGTGTACCCATTCTCACTTGACAGTCTGTTCATGGATGTTAAATGTCTCTGTATCATGCTGATAGAGTAGGTGTGTTAAAGCATCATTGAACATACACCAATGTAAATCTCAAAGTAAGGGAAGGAAGGCCCAGATGCTAAACATTTATCCAAGGTGCTCCTCTGCACTTCTCTTTTCCTCTACTTGCTTAAATTTATTTCATTGGAAGAAGCTTTTTTTCTGTGCTAAGCAGCTCTTTTGAGCCCCATGGCTAGAGATCATATTTAATTCTCTCAATGGGGATTTCCATGTCAAGATGATATTGTTTCTGTGTTTCTACCAATGCTGTCAGTTTTAGATAATGGTAGCAGCTACTTCCAAACCTTTGGGAAGTGTTTAGACATCAGTGGGGAGAAGGGAGTTTTTTGTGGTTTTTTTGTTTTGTTTTGTGTGGGGGTTTTTTGTTTGTTTAGGTTTTTGGGTTTTTTTTTTTTAAATAAATAAAGCAATCCTGATTTAGATTAAATTTAGGCTTAAAATTACTGAGCAGTGCAATCTCTCTTCTATATGCTCCTCCTGCATATACATGAGGCATCAGGTTAATTTGGTGTCTGAGGAGATTGTGTAGCCAGGTATCCAGCAAATAGACTGTTTTAGAGGGAAGGTATTTGTAGTGAGAATTGTAATTTCAGAGGAAGGAACACAGAACCTGTAGAGACAAGAATATCACAAACTGGAAGGACTGTAATGGGAAAACCGATCATGGGAGATAGGTGGTGGATGTGGTACTTGAAGCAGAAAAGGAATAAAGCAAAGGAAGATACTGGGTATAGGACTGGAGAGGGAAAAAAAACAGAGGGATAGTCAGGATGGGGAAAGTGAAGAGAAGTGAAAGAGGTAGTGAGAGAGAGTGGAGAGGGATAAAGTATGGAAATGGAGGAAAGCTAGTGAGTGTGAAAGTAGAGAGATGGAAGTGTGGAGTGGAGGCAGAAGTCTTCTATAAGACAGTGCAGGTTTATCAGTTCAGCCTTTGCAGATACTGACTGTGGGAAGATAAAAGGGCCGTGTGAGTGAGGAGCATTTTCTGGCCAGGGCTTGGTAAGGATAAGAGGTGTGAGTATCTGATGGGATGGGGCAATTCAGAGGCAGGTCAATGAAGAAAAGACCAGCACAGAGATTGGTATTAATCCCATTTTTGCTCTCTCTTCCAGTTACCATTAACTAGCACTCTTTTTCTTCTTCACATCCCCATGCCACCCTTCCCTTAAAACCTTGCTGCAGATGGAGGGCTTTCCTCAGCACTGCTGTTTGGTCCTTGTACAAGAGACAGCAGTTCAATATGCTGTTCACAGTGCATGTGGAAATAATGTATTATGTTTCCATGTAATGTGGGAAACAGTTTTATTTAGTAAAGCATCCCATCAAATGAGGATTACGCTTGTACAGTCATGCACACACAGATGTCAGGACTAAAGCTTCTGTGCTTGTTTGCTGTTATTATACAGTCTTGAGTGACACACTCGTGTGCTATTGTTTTCCGTAGTAGGAGCAGTCAGGCTTACTTATAAGAAAGTTCTAATTCAGGAAGACTAAGAATCTCTCCTGAGGAGTTTCAGGTTTCACCTTCTTTATTTGTCTCCCCTCCAGTTCCCTTAAAATCACCCACTTTCTGTTTTTGCCAGCAGGATAATTTTCTAGGCCTAGTTATGTGAATGGTGGGCTCATGTCACTGGAAGTCTTTAAATTGGGTTGGGTTTTTTTTTGTTTTATGAGGCGCAGATACATTTGCAAAAGTAATGGTACACTGTAGTCCCACTGTTGATATGATGACACTTCAGATGGCTATGAAGAAACTGCCAGACAATAAAAAGAAAAGCAGTTGCCTGATTAATGAAGAATATTAGGGTTATAGGCACAACTGAGGATGATGCTGGTTTTGTCTCTGCTTGTCACTGATATTTCTCTCCATTGTCCCCAAAGAGTGTGCATCGTTTCCTGCATGGTTTAGACAAACATCTGAACCATGATGATGGTTTCTCAACCTTTTTTCCCCCTGCACACCAAATTTGTCTGAAGAACTTTAGTGCTAAAAATAAATAGTGAAATCTAAACCAACATTTTCTCCTTGAAATAGTTTGAGGCATGTGTTTGGAGTGCAGTTGCCCGAAGACTGAAAATAATTTATTGCAACTAGGCTTCCTCCTATTTCCTCCTTTTTTGTTTCCTTTTTCATTTTGCAAAAGCATTTAACTAACCAAACTGCAGATGTAGTCACCTGTGAGGAAGGCTGATCTAATTTATGAGAAGCCTCACATCAAAATGTGCTAAACACGCTGAAGGTCAAGTTGAGATGTGGAAGTGGTTTCTTTGATAGTTTTGCTGCAAGTGTGTTTGTGGGGAAAAAGGTGTCTTTCATGCAAAGGGGAAGAATTCCACGCTTTGCAGACAGTATTTTGTTTATTTTGTGCAGGCTGGCAGACTTCAGTTATTCCCTTAAGAGTGCATGAATCTAAACAAGGTAAAAGTTGCTAAGAGAGAAGTTCTTTCCTAGCTTTAACTTCATGGTTAATTACATAAATCACATAATTGCATACTGTCACAGAAAGCACCCCTTTACATCTCCTGGATTCTGACCGGTTTTTCTCAATGACTGTATCCACTGATACTTGTTTGCTTAAGCAATGGTGTTACCCTAACAGACAGGTATTAGAAGTGGTATCAGACAGGCCTTTATTCATACTTGTTGAAGCAAAATTATGCACTAGTGTCTCTCCATAGAATCATAGAATCATAGAATGA
>NW_010120661.1:0-6877 GCF_000699245.1 Pterocles gutturalis
ATCCAGCGACACCTCCGTGTGGGCCGTGTCTCGGGGTAGTTGGGTGGCTTCAACACTTTTATTTACTGTATTTTTTTATTAAATAAAATGTGACCAGAACTGTATCCCTTTCTTTCCTTGTTAGAATGATAAAATAGGGGAAAAAAACCCTCCACAAAACTGCAAATAACTTGTACCTGTATCAAGGAGAAGCAGTGACAAGTGTACCTCAACTGTACTTGTCTTATGCTTGTCTAAATACTGAGTTTAAGTAATTCAGGTGTTTATAAAATGTAGTTAATGATACCTAACTTGGTATAATTTCCTGAGATAGCACAGTGATCTTTCTGGAGCAATGCTTTGTTAATTCAAAGAGATTTGAGGCCTTGATAGGCGTTAACGTTAATACTAGAAAGTGTGTATTTCTGTATTATTTATATATTTAATCAATATTATTTAAAATAGTTTTAATTAGAAGGTAAGCTTCTTGTCCTTTTCTTCTGCAAACCACCAGCAAATTTTCCCATGAAGCAACACAAACTAAGGAATGCTAAACTTGTAAGTGCTTTAGGCTTCTGAAGTGGAATCATGGAAGCACTGGTTGTTTCATTTTAATTATATTACAAAATTCTTGAGATGAATAAGGGAGGATGCTCTTCTGGTATAATTACCCAGATTTAGGATTATGCAAGTGTAAGTATTGCAATCAAGTTTAAAAAAAAATTCCAAAAGTCCTGATCCTAATTAACATAGCTAAACATCTGTGAAGTTAAAACTATAACTGTGGCCTAATCTGAAGTCTGCTGTTGTTCTGATGTATTTTTATTTTTTAAATTGTGACATCTGCTCACCTTCACCACTACAGTGATACAGCTATAAATATTTATGATTATTTTACTTCTCTAACATGAATTATGTGTAGATGCATCCTGGTATTTTGCGAGGTAGTTACTAATTAGTGTCTGTTATGAGATGGGGATAGACTGTTTGTCAAACCTTTCCATGTCCCTTTCCTTCTGCAAAACTGCGAAGGGATTAATATGCCTGTTATCTCCCCTCAAAATATTATAATAAAGTCATTCAGACTAACTGATTGCAGAGGTTCAACAACAGGTAATGCTTCAAAGAAAGATGTAATCTATTGACTTTCTAGCTTGGTCAAAATGCTTTATCTGATTGTATTTGGCATATAAATTTAGAGGTAGAGAAAACTGTCTCTGTGTTGCTTTTAGGTTTTCTAAGCTAAAAAAGCTGTTGTAAAACGTTGCTGTGTGGCTCCAGTATAGCTTCTGAACAGATTTTTTTCAATGAAGGAAAGCTTAGTAATTTCTAAGGAGAATAGCTAAAATGTAGACTTTCATAAGTGTTATTTATAAAAATCTGTAAAGGTTCCTGCTTTTTCACTCCATTCAACACTAAAATGACTTACTAATTTGGCAATTGCAGCAGAATTTCTACTATACAAAAGTTACATAAGAAAAAAATGCTCCTTTTGATGGTGTATTTGTAATCAGCTTCTTGACTAGAATAAGCTGCAACTGTGAAAAGGCTTTTCCTTAGGTTGTTCCATTTCAGCAGCTGATTTATATTGTACTAGGAAAGACGTGTGATTTTTGTCTCCAGAGGAAGAAATAGGGAGTATCACTAGTACATGTGTACAAGTCAATCCTCTTCACTATAGATGAGGCTTCAGTTTTGAGGCACGTGAACAAACCACTTCCACGGTGGTTGCCTACCAAAGGTTATGGAGAAACTGAAAGATCAGGAAGGAATGAGTTTAGTGGTAGATGAGTCACATAATGAATAGGTTTTCAATAATTTTCTGGATCACAATGTGAAGAAGCTTTCAGTAATTGTTCTGGTTTTTCAAAAACTGAAGAGGTTTTGAACACTTTGTTACATCAAATAGTGTTTCTCATATTGCTACTACAGGAATTTTTTTTGCCTTTTTCTAACTTTTTTTATTTATATTTCTTCTTGCACCTTGATATCACTGGTTTTGTTCAGATTCTGGCTGCTTAAGTCACTGCTGTATAACACCAGTGTGTGAGTTGCCTGCAATGCATCATATCAGCTTGAGGGTCAAGCTGGTGTCTGAAATACGTGATGTAGTTTCCAGAATAAAAGTGTTCCATTCCGGGCTTTGATAACTTTGGCTCTAAGGGAAGTTCTGACAGAGCAAATATGCAGCTGATTGTAGCTGTATATGGTGGTGGAGTAGCTCCTTAAAACCAAAAGGCTGTTTGGACAATCAGACTGACCTGTGCTAGAATTAAAGCTTTCAAGATTATATCTCCCTGAGAGGGTCCTAAGGAAGCTTGTTGGTTCTACATGCTGTGTCTTTGCATGGCATAAGGGAGTGTTGCTTCCTATGACTTCAGTGTCATTGTAGCTGACTGAATAATTTAAAGACTTAGAATTGGAAGTGGATGCCATGTAGGAAATGAAGGCAGAGAGATAAAATGTGGTTATCTTAAGCACATTTTAGGGACAGTGTTAATAGTCTCAACCGATGACAGAGAGTATAACTGGTCTTTACAATGATAAACCTTAAAGTCCAGTGTCTGCTTGTTCTGATGTTTTAATTTGTATATTTATTCTAATTAAATTTAAATTTAAATGTCAAGTAAATTGGTATCTCTTTTGTGAGTGAAAACATGAGTCCAAAATTGGCGGGGATTCCAGTGGTATTGCAATTTTAATTGCTCTGTATTTTAATTGAAGGATGGCCAGGTTGCAGCCTTTAAGTATTTGTCTTTTTAGATTAAGTAGCAGTAGTCAAACTAATGAGGCAATTAAAAGCCTAAATGCTTAGTGTCTCAGATGTTCATACTTAAGATGTGAGGCAGAGTATGAGATTTGACCTAGTCCCTTCTTTCCTCTGAAAGCTGTCTTATTTAGTTTGGGTTAAGGTGTCCAAAAGTATTCTTGGCATGTATTGTTTAAAGTGTATATATTTTATTGTGAGTAGTGATTGTCACACCCTTCAGAACACAATTTTCAGTTTTAAGTTGAAATTGTTAGCTTGAAAGCTTATTTTGTTAAGGGCTTCTTTGTAGTAGTACTTAAGAGGATGAAAAAGCTATAAAACATCTTCAGGTTTTGTGCTGAAGGAGACGTAAGAGGCAGAGGAACTTCCTTATTCTCACAGAAAACTTTGAAGGACATTTAAAATAGAGTGTCATACTAAAAAAAAGTTTTAGTGACATAGACTTTTATGCAGTTGTTTTATTTTTATATTTAACTTTGTATTGTTTCAGCAAGGTGGTTACTATTTTAAAACACTTGTATTACAGAGGTATGACTTTTCATACAAAATTCTGAAACATGTTTCTTCAGTTTGAAGTTCAGTATTTCTTTGTGAATGAAAGCCCATTATGCCCTTTAAAGGCACATTTGGTTAATCCAGAAGTCATTCTTAAAGTAATTACTTTTATAATTATGTCAGAACCTTGTCTTTTGTTATGAACTATGTAATTGACTATACATTTCAAAGCTTATTGTAACTGACAGCTTGTGGTTGACCTTCTCCTTGCATACATATTAAATATAAACAGGATGATTAATCACGTTTCAAATTTGAGTTTTTTCTTGCCTTTCTTTTTTTCTGTTATGCCTTCCTTCCCACCCCCCTCCTTCCAAAGTTTGAGGTCAATAGTAAAAGGGTTTACAGTTTGCTTCTGCTTCCTTTGTAGGACTCTTCCCCCCACCTCCCCATCACAAACACTGTCTGTTTCATTCTTTGCTTGGATAAGTCTGTACCCTGAGACTGTATCTTCATAGAGAAGTAGTGTGGGCCCGTTGAGGCTTATCCGTACTGTGAAATGGTTTATACTCAGGATCTGATACTCACCCTTTATGTGTTTCAAGTGGTTTTTTTTTTTTTACATTGATCTATCTATAATCTGGACACATAGGCTGAATTCACAATTTTTTCTGGAGTGCACCGGGTTCTTTCCTAGCACACATCTCCTGGTTGAGTTTCGTCTGAAAACAGACTAGTTCATGCACACTCCGTCCACTCCGTGATGTGAACCTCAGTGAAGTCAGTGGGGACAGTGGAGAAATTCACTTCCAAATCATGTCCCTGATCTGAACTGAAAGAGTAACCCTGGGTTTTTTTCAGTCAGTGGAGAGTTATATACAATGCTAAGGTACCTCCATTACATATCTTTTTTGGAAAGCAATGGAAAGAACAGAGCAGTTCTAGAGAGGATGTTGATAACAGGTCTAAAGATCAGGATGTTGTTGTTGTTGGGTTGACGGTTGGATTTGATGATCCTTGAGGTCTTTTCAGACATTAATGATTCTATGATTCTATGTGTCATGCAGATAATTGCAAAATCTGGATCACGGCTGCATTCACCCTCGGTGGGAATGAGATGTTGTATATCTCTATTCATAAACATTTAGGCTTATGTCACAGTGGGATTTTTTTTTAAATTTTTTTTTTTTAAGGAGAAGGGCAAGGGGCTGGATTTTGCTTCACATAAACATAAATCAAAATTTCAGGGTAGTTCTGTCCATTTTGGGGGGAGCAAGGATAGAGGGAGGTTCTTTTCCTCTAACTTCAAATTACAGCTATTGGAAAAGGCAGTATAACATTTCATTTTAACTGGTATTTACTAAAATATTTACTTTATTACATGATTTTTCATCAGTATGAACTCATTTTATGGTTGCCAAGTGAGCAAGGGGGGTTGTCACAGTAAAAATAAAAGTTTAAATGCTTTGCACTTGGTTAGTAGAAAACAAACAAACAAATTCCAAGAATGTTTAGTTCAGACATTTATCTTGAGTAGGTGACAAAAATGCAGACACGTGGCAGCCTAGAAGCAAAACAAATGTCCATTTCAGGTCTGTTCTGGAAATTTGTACATTTTGAAGTGGGTGGCATGTTTTCAAAAAAAGAAAAAGAAATAAGTGCTTCATTGTTTCAAGCCTCATTAGGCTTTTAATAAACAGAGTAGAGGCTGAGGAAGAATGTTCAAACAGTTGAAAGCTGTATATGTTTTAAGTGAGTTGCATTCCAGAAGGCTCTCAGATAACTACTGTTTGCGTTCTTGCATCTTTTTCCTTTATAATCAAACACATAATGTGTCTTGGCTGACATTTTTGATTGCTCCCAATAATGGGAATGATTTATAATACACAACAGTACTGTAATCATAGTGTAAGCCGTTTGCTGGCATGTTACATGATTACTGTAGAGACATATGCTGTATGAGGGTTTCTTTTCCTAGGTACGTGTCTGTTAAAAGTATTTAAATTAGAAATTAAAGAGTATCAAAAGGGGGGAAACTTTAAAAAGACTGTAGTATTTGGCAATTTGAGCAGTGTGGTATGGCAAGATTTTGTGGTTTCCATGTAACTTGGGTTTAAATGATGTTGACCTTTAAATTCTAACAGTTTTTCTGTTAACTTTTTTGTGGTGGGAAAAATTCAGCTGTGTCAGAGGTTTGGGCAGATGCATGTAAGGACAGTTTGGGGATGTTGGTATACCTGGTATCATAGTATGTAGTGTGGAAAAAGAGAATGACATTGGTTAAACTTTTTGTAGCAAAGATGGGAAGCCTGAAAACCAAGACCCTAGAGAATAATTTTCAGCTGTTTTCCTTCCCAAAATTTTAATAGTTGTGAATGAATCAGCATATTAATGTCTAGAACACCCATGAATTTTGTAGATAAAGTAAACCCTGTCCAGGGACATGAAAGAGAGGTTGCAGACTCCTTTTTCTCACAATGCTTTTCTGGATTATCTGTATAAATCCCTTTTATTTGTGTTTTATACCAGTTTAAAAATTGAGGGTTTTTTTCTCACTTGAATTTTTGTTCTGATTTTAAAAAAGAGGTCTTAGCTTAAAGAATTTGCTGTGTTTAAAAAAAAAAAGGGCAGTGATGAGCTTGAAAACACCCTTGTATATGTATAATAATGCAGTTATCTTTTTTCTTTCAGAATTTTGAAAACGTGCATGGTTTTGAATTTGAACAAAAGACTAGAAATTGAAATACTCGTCACAGTTCTTTGAATAAGAAGTAATAATGCAACGGAGACAGGGAAGAGTCAATGCTGGACTGCTTTTGCTGCTTTATCAAATTTCTCAAGTTGGACTCCAGAATATTCCTTCTGTTACCCTTGGGGTGCTTGCACTGAATGTTTTTCTCTTTCTGAATCCTGTGCAGCCACTGTCTGAAGTGTGTATCAGTGTAAAAGAAGGCTTCTACAGAAGGAACTGGCAGCGTTTACTGCTTTCTCCTTTCCACCATGCAGATGACTGGCATTTATATTATAACATGATTTCCATGCTTTGGAAAGGGATAATGCTGGAAAAAAAGCTTAAAAGCATATGGTTTGCATACATAATTGCAGTATTTTCAGTGCTGATTGGAATTGTTTATATGGTGCTGGAATTCATGCTTGTGAAAATTCTGGACGATCCTTCATATGAAATGCATTGTGCTGTAGGTTTTTCAGGTAAGGCACGTAGTTGGTTTAATTTACATGTGTGAACTTAGTATTTATAGGTATTATATAGCAATATTTGTTGAATGCAGAAAATGGATAGGTGTGCATCCATATGCATATATGTAGTTGTTAAATCAGTAAAGTTATCCTGTTTTTTAATTTAAAGCACATACTTTGGGTACGTCCTGTACTCATGCTGTCATTGGGACCTAGCATTAGAAGGCAAGCCCTCCTGTTCAACCTCTGAGAAAGGTGCTTCAGCACATCTGAGGGTTCCCTCTGGTATTTAAATTTGAACTAGTTGGGACATCCTAGCAGTTGCTCATTTGGAGCGTCAGACATTCTCTGGTCACCCACCCTTTGGTAACGAGACATGTCCAGTTCTAATATTGGCCTTTATGGTGGCTGTAGGGACCCTGAGTGCAGCCTCTT
>NW_010120661.1:6908-17400 GCF_000699245.1 Pterocles gutturalis
GCTGCCTGTGTGCAAGGACACCTCTGGTATGGGGCAGCTGCCACCCACCCATCTCACTGTCATGGGAAAAGGTGTGTGAGATGGCTGAGCCTCACCAGGGACCTTTACCCCCATTGCTTAGCAGCTGCTTTTAAGCTCTAGCCCTCTGCGTTGTCGCTGTGTGAGCTACATGGCATCTGTGCCTGGCCATGTGCTTCTCTGACCTGGGCCCCAATTTCACTTCCTGACTTTCTTTGGCCCTGTTTTGTCAGGAGGATGGGCCTGGTGATCTGGGCTCCTGGCCAGCCCCAGTTACCGTGACCAGCCTGCCCCATGCAGTTTGCCCAAGGGCTATGAGACTGGGCCCTTACTGGGGAGGTTGCTGCCTGCCTGCCTCCCTGTTCCTTTTGGGTACCCTTTCTTTGCAGAGCATCTCACTCTTGCTGTTCTGTGACAGTAACTGCAGAACCAACCCTACTGAGTATTTATTATTAATGGTAAAATTACTGAAACGTGCACTCGGTCCAGTCTCAAGCTGGGCTTTCTAGGGTTAGGTCTTATGCAGTACTCCAGCTATTCTTGGGTGATTTGTGGGGGGAGTGAGCTCTGTAATCTCTGAACAACTGGGAGGTGCTGCCATCAAGCTTCTTTTTGAACCTCTCTTCTTGTTCATTCTAGACTGTAGGATGAGAAGTTGAGACCTAGAAGTTGTGAAGAAGTATCCATTTTGGGTGTTCACTTTTGTAATGCACCATCCATATGAGATTTTTCCTATATGTTCTTGTCAGTCCATACCTTAAAACAGCCTAGTGTCAACCCAGTTCTTACTAGCAATGAGAAGGGTGAATATTTCAAGAATTTATGATGAAACTTCCTTGTATTATATAACTGGGAATATAATACTACCATGTAATTGGGTAGTGTTGAGATTTCACTGTAAGGCTTTTTTGCTAGATTACTCTCCAGCTTCTCACTTAGCCAGATAGCAATTTGCATGTCGCTTTCCTTGAGCCAACAAAAGGGAAGGTATATTTACTGATACAATTATCAAGGTAATGCAGGTTTATGGCTTCTCGTGCTTTACGGCAAAAGGGACCCAGTTACAGAAGAACAGTGGTGCTGGCAGGCAGGGCAAACATTGGTGATGGGCCAGATAGGGTCCCCATTTAATTCCTTACAAGAGACTTCTGTCAGCCATAGCACAATATTGTCTGGAGGATATATTTTGGATTTTTTTAGTGAACTAAAAAGAGAGTGGGACTAAGCCTTTAACCTACTAAGCCATTTGTGCAGAAAGCAAAAAGTCAAGCTTTTTGTCAATTTAAGTATTACCTAATTGGATTGTAACTCATGTGTTCTGCAAGATAGGCAGTTCAGATCTGGTGTCTAGTATTGCAGCCTGTTCTGATGTCACTTACCTTTTGCAGCATCTTTTGAGTGTTCAAAGCTTGGAAATGAGACACTGCAGCCTATGTGCGTGTGCATTTAACTGTTATTTGGGCAGTAGATTAAAGTACCTCTGCCAGAGTTAATATCCATAGCTGCTCTTGCTAAACCTTCATCATTCTTAACATGATCATCAGCATAGGTAACTTCAGTTGGGGCAAGTGGCATGTATATGGATATATGGAACAGCTGTTGAAGAAAATAATGAATATTTTCCTGATTATTATTTCTTTAAGAGCCAATCTGTATGCATATTTATGACCCATTAATTTTAACAGGTTTTAAGTGTTTTAGGATGCCTGTAAATTTTTTTTTTTTGGTGATTTTTGTAATTTTGTGATAATTGTAATTGTAAATGGATGAAACAGACCAACCCCTTGCCTCCCTGGATGAACAGGTAGGTTTCTGGTGAGGCAAGGGTGGATTGGATGGAGATTACTCCTAAACTACACTGCCGCTATCGAATATTTCTCGCCTTTGGAAAATGTATAGTTTCTGAACAAGTCCACTTTTATCAGCAGCAAACAGCATGAATGTGTGTGTATGTGTATACACACATTCCTGTTTATATTTGATCCTAGAATGACAATATTTCCATCACTGGATAGATAAAGGAATTTTGCTCTCTTGTTTCCTATGGTGTTAGAAGGGGAGGGAAACCTTTTCCATGTTTTTATTTAGTATATCTGTATTGATGTTCAACTCTTCTATCTTTTCCATGTCAAATCTTTTACTTGTTGATTTTTCAGATTTTTTTTCTCAGACAACCATGTGAGCTTTCTGTGGAGAGGAACTTTATCAAAAACATTTTGAAAGATTACAATGAGTTCTGTGAATTCATTCTGTCATATTTGCTATTGCTTGCATGATAAAACAGTTGTAGACAATTAGAAATGAATTATTATTTATTGTGATTAAAGGTGATTTATCTACTTTTTTTTTCAGAAACAAGTGATTCTGGAGTATATGTAAGATGATTTTCCATTAATTCAGAATTTGAACCTCCTGTTGAGCTTCATATGTATTTGTATGTCTTGTTTTCAGTAATGGCTTTTCTCAACTCATGGAACACTTTTTTGAGTTCAGTAATTTTGTCAATTAGTTCAACTACAGCTACCATTTTAAAATTATGTTTATATTGTTTTGGATAACTGAATAGTTACAGTGAATAAGCATATTAAAAAGCAACTTGGAATTGGCTGTTACACAAATATGTAATTTTTAATCTTTTTTTTTAAGTCACTGAAAAGTATCACTGAAAAACAGCTTACAACTGCTGTTCTGGCATGCAACAGTATGCTTCATGGTGCTGTGAAACTGCATGGTACTTCAGTTTCAGTAGTTACATTTGCATTTCTTTATTATTTGGTCACAAGTACTTCTCTCTTTATGTGATTTCTTCTTGTTTGCAGGAGTCTTGTTTGCTTTGAAAGTTCTTAACAACCATTACAATCCAGGAAGAGTCAGCAGTGTCCTTGGGTTGCAGATACCAAGTAAATATGCTTGTTGGGTGGAGCTGGTGGCTATTCATTTAATCTCCCCAGGGTAAGTGTCTTTAATGTTTCAAAGTTAGGAGAAGAGAAGAGATTTGGGCTATTTGAAGTAGTTGGAAATGTATTATGAAATACGTATAGTGTTAGCTGGTATACAAATGGAGTGCTGGGGCTACTATTAAGTGTTGAGGTTACAGTCTGCTTTTTTCCTTAACACCCTCTATACTGAGCACATTTCGAAATAAAAAATTGAAATACTGTGCTCGGAGGATTTTACTAAGTATTTGAGGGGAGATAAAAGTTGATGGACATGGAAAAGGGAGATCCATTTTCAGGAAAGTAACCGAAGTGATATCCTGTAGTGCCAAGGGATTCATTAGCAAAACAGCATTACATTGCTTGTTATTTCTGTCCTAGTCCCTTCTGTCCTTTTGTTGTAGTCACTCCTCTAATTTATGATAAATCTATCATCCAGTGTTCCACAAATTTTATCCAGTTTCACTCTGCTGCAGTCTTGCTAATTGTCTCCCTCAGTTTTCCTGTGTGCTCAATTCTGCCAACATAGTTCATCTGCCCCAACTTCTGTGAGAATAGTGCTGTTCTCTTCTTTGGCAGTTGATTTCTGGAGTTGCAAATCAGTAATTTTCTTGTGTAATATTTTATAACTGTCAGTCATATTGGAGAATATTTGTGAAGTACAGACACCAAACTTACAAACTACGAAATCACAGCTTAGATACAATTTCCCACTTATGAGAATGATTTAAAAAAAAAAAAAAGAGGGGAGCATTACCAACATACTCCTTGTCAGATACTATGGTATAGCAGATAGAACATTTCCTAGACCAGAATGAGAATTCAAATATTACTTATTGTTAAACACTGGTTTTATTGCTTTATGACTTACGCCTGATTGACTGCAGCAAGGAATCCTAGGTTAAACAGCAGCAGAACTGCAGAGTGCTCTGTTCCAAATGCAGTTTTAAGTGTGAGCTGAGAGGTCACCTGTATGCCATTACTACAAATATAAAGCCAAAGTTTTCAGTGCATTGAAAACTTGTTCTGGATAACATAAACTGTTGTGTTAGCTGAACATAGTTTTTATTTGGTGATATGTTTAATACTGCTGTTTATTTTATTATTAAAGAATAATGAAAGAACATTACGTCTGAAGTAAAGCCGTGAGCGTGTCATACTGTATCTGGTAGAGGAGTTCAGTGTTTGGAAGCTGTAGTTTTTTAGTTGCACTACAGCAGAAATGTCTTTGGGGTAGAAAGGGTATAGAAGGTCCAGAAATAATGTTAAAAACCTTGTCGTAATTTTATGGAAGCTTAGATTGCTGCCTGGTCTAAAGAACCTCTATGTTGTTACAAGCAATCTTTATAGTTAGGACAATTTCATAGCACTTAAATTATAATGGAGGCCATAGGAAAAAAAAGTAGTAATCCTCAGAAATTCATGTCCCAGAACACAACATGTTTAATTGGTAACTGCCACCTGCCTTGAAATGAGCTGTAACAGTTGTAGCTTTCAGAGCATTGCTCTTACATACTCATCTGTGTGCTCAGGGCATGTTGTAGTATTTGAAGTGTCTGATTAAATGGTGTTGCTTTTTGGATCAATTTACATAAATTAGCATCCTTATAGATGCTTTATTTTGGCAACTACCTCTTACCTATAAATTTTCACATCAGCATTTATGTGTTGCTCTTAAAAAAATTGTTGGTTACTTATGGGAGAGAACTGCATCTCTACATAGCAGAATACATTACTGGTTAAGTAGGTGGCAAAAGAGTGAATTTAGATTTGATCTTTATCTCCCTCTAGTGACACATGCATTTTTCTTGTATACTATTACTGTGATGCCCAGAAGTTGTATTGTCATGAGTGCATCTGCTGTCATCTGTGTAACTCTCTTGGATTTCTGACCAGAATGTAAAAAGCGTAGTGGCTAAATCTATTTTTACATTAAACAGGATTCATTTCTCCTTTATAAAGGCAAAAAAGCTCATATTACTTGAATCTTTGGACAACCAGTATAAATCCAGTGAACTGAGTTATTTGTAATTGCATATACTAGGAAATCTTAACATGTAGTGCATTGGCTTCTCTAACCTCCTAACACGGGTGAACAGTCTACAAGTAGTGTTTAAACCTGGTTAAATTAAAAAGATTTTACTCTTAATTAACGTTTAAACCTGATTAAACACAGAAGAGTTTAACTCTTAAGTTGAATGCTGAAAATTGGTTTATGGATTTAAAGAGTACCCCATAGTCATGGCAGTACTTGGAGCAAATCTCCTTATTTACTGCAAACATGTGCTTCCATGTTGATTTCTCAAAAGACTCTAGAGCCTTTTCATTCTCTATGAAAATGAGCAATGGTCTTTTTAAAATAAATTGTTGGTATGTATGGAAAAGAATTTGGATCTCAGCATTTCACTCATTCTTTTAATTTTGAAGGCAGTGTGTTACAAAGATTGCAACAGATCTGCATTCATGCTTGTCTCAGACTAATTGTAGGATTGTACCGATAGTGCGGTAAGAAAGTACTGTACTTCTGTTTTTACTTGAAACTGTAAATGGTTTTGGTAGATCCTACCTAGACATTTCAGGGTGATTCTATGGATTTACTTTTTTATAGATTAAAAATAGTTTCCTAGCTCAGGAAGTCTTTACATGCTTTTAGGGAAATGGTTTTCTGTCTGTTAAACAAGCAAATAAAATGTTCTCTCCAATTATTTGCCAGCTTCTTCAAGATATTTGTTAGATACTTTTCTTCAGCTGTATATACCTACCAATTTTAAGGTAGTTATGAAGAAAGAAAACTTGTCACTATGTGCTTGCAGGGAATTAATTTCTCTATGCTTAGTCTCACTCAAGGACTTTCTTGCTTACAACAAATTCTGCACTCTACCTTTTGGATCCCCTACAAAAGAAATCTTCCATCACTCACAACATTTTCCTTTTTTATAGGACTTCTTTTGCTGGGCATCTGTCAGGGATTCTTGTTGGATTGATGTACACTATGGGACCACTGAAAAAGATCATGAAAGCCTGTGCAGGTATATAATTTTGTTCAATTTATGAAATCTGCATAAGAGATGCTTTTATTTCTGGAATTCAGTAAGTCTTGCGTGTAGAAATTCAGGCCATTCCAGCAAGTTTTTAGGCAATTAAAGATATGCTGATTGTTAAAGTGAATGCAGAAGAAAAAATATCAACTTTTGTCTTAAATAAGGGTGGTAAGAACCAGTAAATGTGTATTTTAGATATTTTTGCTTAGAGGAATACCTTTTACCCTCGCTGTTAAATGTTTCATTACAGTAAAATGTTTCACGTAAGATGTCACTGAAAATGTCATGTTAAATGAACTGTGGTGAAGTCATACACAGTGTTTCCATGTTGATTTCTACTACTTGTGTCCCTTCTAGTGGAAGTCCCTACAGTTTGGAAAAGGTTGTGGGATGCTTGAGAAATTGTTACTGAATTTCTCAAGCTTTTCAACAATGTGTTACTAAAGCTTTTCGTATTGTAGTAATAGTTACTTTTTAAAAATATTATATTTTTAGATATCTTTAGTCTAACAACTGTTTTAAGTACAGCGCTGCAAACTTTTATGTGAACGTTCCCATAAGTTTCAGTGTTTTTGATTGGAAGTCTAAGCCCTGTCACACAGCTGTGCTGGAGCTGGTTGTCAGAATATTTGGGTTTTTATGTCTGATTACTTAGTAGGTTGAGTACTTTATTCGTGACTGTGCCATCAAGTTGACCATGGATATGGTGCTTGTATAGTGGGAAATTATTTGTTCAAACATGTATGCTTGTCACAGGGGGTTTTATCACAGTTTGGTGGTACAGTATGTTTATGTTTAAGTCGTGTATGTTTAGCAGTTTTAAGTGGAAGAATAGAGACCAAAGCATCAGATTTCCTACCCCACTGGAGTGAACAGACAGAAAGTGTCACATTAGTTAATGTTAACATTGCATGTTTCTGTGGCATGGGGGGCTATCTGATGAGTATTATATGGTGCTTAGGGACATGGTTTAGTGGGTTAGGTGGTGTAGGTTGGTGGTTGGACATGGTGATCCTTGAGGTGTTTGCCAACCCTAATGATTCTGTGATTCTATTAGGACAGTCAAGCGTTGGATCCCACTGCCTTGGCAGGGTCAGCAGTCTCCATGTTTGGATGTTTCCAGGACTTGACAAGACAGACCCCTGCCCGAGGACCCTGGTCTGATCTCATAGCTAACCCTGCTCTGAGTGGGAGTTGGGCTAGGGACCTTCTGAGGGTTCTGTGACAAAACCCATGGCACTGTTAGTGAAACATGCTGAGATGTTGGTGCTGTGAAGGTTGCTGTGTGACTAAGGCCTGGAGGAGGGAGTGTTCCAGTACATGGGTCATCTTTTTCTCCTTGGTAGCAGGGGAGAAACAGTGCAGTGTTATTCCAGTCCTCAGTTTTCTGCACATTAACCCGTTTTTGCCAATGTACTGTCTCAGTGCAGAGATTATCCATTATGTGTTCTGGAGAACATATATTAAGTTGGCTCACATTTTTCTAATCTACATGGATATGTTGCTTAAACATGGTACACTAGTATAAAATCTGGAACAACGTACAAGCTTACTAATACCATATTCACAGAATCACAGAATGTTAGAGATTGGAAGGGACCTCGAAAGATCATCTAGTCCAATCCCCCTGCCGGAGCAGGAACACCTAGATCAGATCACACAGGAACGCATCCAGGCGGGCTTTGAATGTCTCCAGAGAAGGAGACTCCACAACCTCTCTGGGCAGCCTGTTCCAGCGCTCTGTCACCCTCGCCGTGAAGAAGTTTTTTCTCATATTCAAGTGGAACCTCCTGTGTTCCAGCTTGAACCCATTGCCCCTTGTCCTATCACTGGATGTCACAGAGAAGAGCTCTCTCACTGATGCCAAAAAAAAAAATTCATAGATACCTGTGGTTTCATATTTGTATCTTATGAAACAGACTCTGAAAGAAAGAGTACTTTAAATTTGATTTTTGTGTTTTTTATAAAAAACAATGTGTTTATTTTTATTCAAATAGTACATGTGTTATTCTTATATTTAGGTGGCATTTCTGCATTCACTGATCCTGCCAGGCCAAGGGACTACTATTCAGGTGAGTACTCTCACCCACTTACCTATAAGCTTATTCCAGCTTCAAAAATAATTTTTGCTAATGATGGAAATATAGAGGAGCTAGTTAAATGTGAACATATATAATATACAAAATATTCTGCACATATGTATACCTGCTAAACTTGTATTACTTCTCTGTCTGTGTCTCAGCTTTTCCTTTTTAGGGAACTGTGTGGATGCATTTTGTATCAGAGGCTTTAAAACTTAAATTAAGGTCATGACTTTGTAAAATGTTGCCTTGTGGAAATATCCCTTTTGCAGAAGATGTAGCAAGGGGGAAATTGTATCTACTGAAAGCAGCCCTTTGAACCTTGGTAAATCTGCCCTGATTTGTCAAATTTACCTGTTCCATTCCAGGATGGTCCCCCCCTTCCTCTTCCCTACAAGGAACAACTTCCTCTGAACGCTTCTTGTAAATGAAATGATTCACACACAAAAAGCCCACTCCTCACCAGAATAAATTTAGGCTATCTTCACAGTGTATCAATGAATAGTTGGAATACTGGCACACTTTGAATATAGCACATTTGATTTACTTCTTGTGCAGAACATTGAGTCGTTCTGTGTGGAGTGTATAGAAATAATAGATGGAGGCCTTGTCTGGGAGGCACGGAAGAGGAGCCGGATGTGAGAAGGCCCGTGTGCTGGATCACAGCTAAGGGGTGCATAGCCTAGTGTGTCTTCTCTCCTGCAGTGATTTATACTCTTTCCTAGGCATCTGCTGTAAGAACAGGATAGATACATAGTGATAACTTCCTCAAATATTTGCCAGTGTGCAGTGGCTTGTGGCTTAAAGATGTTCTCAGCAGAAAGTTTTATGAGGGAATTTTGCCTTTAATAGCCTGTGATAGATTATTCTTCCATGAATTTGTCAAAAGCTTTTTGAATCAGCATGAACTCTTTAACACCTACAACATCACAGAAGAATTTGTTTACTTCCTGGTGTAGAATCTGTCATTTCTGTTTGTTTTGAACCTGCTAGCTGCTAATTTCAGTTGATGCACATTAATTCTTCTCAGGAAAGGGAAACTAAACCTTCATTCTTTATGTGTTTCATATTTATGGTTTTATAAACTTCAGTCCTATACTCACCCTTGTCATCTTTTCTCTCTGGTTGCACAGTTGTAGTCTATATGGTTGCTATATGAAACTAATTCATGCACTTCAACATTCTTACTGTTCTCTGATGTTTAGTCATGCAGAGGTTTTTATTTTTTTTAGTCTCTTATAAGTGAGATGTGCTTACTCTGAGCCACAGTGAGCCAAAGTTAGTACTGCTTTTGTTCTCCATGATGGATTTTGTATTCCATGATCTACCTCCAATTTTATTATTATTTTATTAGTTATTTTATAACTAATGATATGACACAAAACTATAATTGGTGCTAATAATCTGAAGATACAAGGAAATGGCATGCTCTATTGGTTCCACACAAAAATATTTCTAGTTATTTCATTTTGAAAAACTTGTGTACATTTTCTATCATTTGCAGGAAACTGGCAACATTTCTGTACTTTGGTTCTTCAAAATTCCCTATCCAGCTCTGGAAGAAAGGAATATATACCACCTTTGTATATCGAAGATGCAAAAGTGGAATAGAAAAATGGGACTTTTCTTCTTAGTTTTTCTCAGTTTAGATTTTCTGTGCTTAGGCAGGATCAGATTGTGTTAAAAGGAAGAGAGTTTTGCTCAAGTCTCTAGCCAAGTAATTATTTTTGTTTTAAATCCCATGTGTTTGAGTGGATGATGGTTGGTTTGTGCTTGGTTTTCACAAGCTTTGCAAATGGTCATGAATTCTTGGTTGTCAGTAGTGCAGGCAACGTACAGTGATTGTGACATGAGATGAGATCTATGGTGTGGCAGTTTTTTCCCAGGGCAGATGTAGCTGTGCAGTAGCACAATATTAGTTGTATATATTACTGCAGAAATTTGCAGGAATCTTTTCCCATGTGTTTTATAGGTCCAAACATTGCTTGAATTTATTATGACATTGGTGTGTATTGTTTATGGACACTGGGGGAAGTGAGAGACAGGTGGGAGAAAGCCTGAAACCTGCCTGTTCTGTTGTTGCTATTCTAGTGACATTAATAAGGTGCCCAAGTATCGACAATTAAATGTTAAAAGGAGCTGATGAAAAGTGTCTTTCAATTTCTATGTGAAACTTCTTAATAATGACAATTCTATTACATTTATAATAATTATAAAAAACTGAAATGTCTGATCCATCTCTTTTCTGTTGTTCTTATCTCTCCTGTTACCATAGTCCGGCTTTGTAAATTAGAAATTGATTCATGGCATATATTGTATAAGTAATTGAATCCTAATAATGTTTTTTCTTTCGAAAATGAAAATAATTTGTGGAACAAAGGTAGCATAAAAGTAATATCTGATTTCACACTTTCCT
>NW_010120661.1:17411-19806 GCF_000699245.1 Pterocles gutturalis
TTTTCTTTATTTTGTATTCATTTTGCAGAGTACTCTGGCTATCCAGGTTATCAATACACAACACCAAGGAGCTATTATGATTATACAGGTGGGCTTACTGAAGAAGAACAGCTTGAAAGGGCAGTGCTAAACAGTCTTAATGAAAGAGGTAGGAATTTTATTGCATTTTATATTTTAAGTTATGATTCATACTGAGAAGGGGGTGAGGAGGAAAAAGCTCATTACTTATTTTCAGTATTTTGGACATATATGTGGAAACAGATTAAAACAACAAAATCTTACAATACTCTAAAAAGTAGTATGAAGTGATATAATAGATGAATTGATGTTGCCAATATTTAAACTTTGTGTGTATACTTTTGCTTTTTTATACAAATCTAATTGACAAGCAATGTACTGATTTCTTACTCTTCACACTGTCCTTTTTTGCCTTAAAGAAAGGTGCTATTCTAGCTTCTGGAAGACCTCAAAAAAAAAAAAAACATAGAAATGTTTAGAAATAAAAATGGTGTTTGTTTTTAACTGACATTTATTCATTCAATTGTAATAAAATACATTCATTAGGATATTTTATCTTTTTTATAATGCAAGTGAAATCAAGAGGGAAAGAATACTTTGTAATATCTATTTCTCAGCTTCTGAAAACTTGAAGACTTGAGGGAAAATCTGTTTAATAGGACTGACAGCATGTTATTAGAGTATCACGTGTAAAATTTACATCAGTTATTCAAAACTTTTACATTGAAATGATAAAATAAAGGGCAGAAATGAACATAGTATATGTTGTCTGGTGTTGAGATGGTTTTTAATATCGAACACTGCTTCCTCTTTAATCTGTTGCATGTCAATGTGGATTCTTTTGGGAATTCAGCCAAAGGCTTTAGGTGCTCCTTAACTTCAGAAAAAAAATACTTTTACATTTAGGGAAGCTGTAACATTTAATCTTAACAAAAATAGAAACCTGACTGAATATCTTATCTATGTCATTTTCTTTTTTTCATCATCTTGGCATTCTATCTTACTGGGTGCAAGGAAGCATTCATTAGGAAAAAAAGAGGGAAGTCTCTACTTGTAACTGCAGTCCTTAAAATGCGGAGCACCATTCATAAATCTCTGCTCAGAAAATGAATTTATGCCACTGTGTCATGGCTGTCAGAGAAATACCAGGCAAAATACGAAAATTAATATCTTGACAAATCATCATCACTTTTACTTTCACACCTTCTGTGATCCTGTTTTTATATTACGAAGAACATGTTGTGTTATGTGGAAAATGGTTTTAAAAAGGCAGCAGATGAGGCAGGATTGAGATAGGAAAAGGCTTTTCCAGTTTGAAAAAATCACTAATGTATTTTTAAAGTAAATACAGCTTTTTGCTTTATTAAGTTTGCATGTATTGTGAGTGTCACCTGGGAGGCAGAAGTGCAGACTTGTAGGGAACTTGGGGGTTTTTTTTAAGTAATTTTTTTTTCTATTTATCTTCATTTTTGTGTTCACCTTTGCTCTTTAAGCGTTGTTCTGTCTAACGGTCCCACAACATTGTGAAGCTAGGAACTTTAGAAACAAAATTTTCTAGAGCAAGTTTATTGCTGTAATATATTTGTTGTAGAAATGATGGCTGTCTGAGCAGCCCCATTTCAATCAAACTCTACTGAAAACTTTTGGAAGATAGTGAGAACCTTAGCTTTAAATAAATCAATAAAAAAGCATTAAGTCCATCTGGTTTGTCAGCAGAAGATAGTGAACTACTAACTGTTCATGCTGTCTTAAGAATTTCTAAAAATTACCAAGGTCGTATCAATATGTTGTCCTTTGTAAGTACTATATTTTGGGAAGGAAAGGGTCTAAAATGAGCTTTGTTGTAAAGGATAGTTCTTATTTTACTGTAATTTCTATGACATTTTACATTATTTTTCCATTGAGTTTGAGAAATAAAACCTTCAAAGCTTTTGATATTAAGCATTTTGAAATGTTATCTGCAAGAATGAGCCATGTTTGTGGTTTTTTGAAATTATCAAGGAAACAATAAAAATAACAATGACAGAATCATGATACTATACATAACTAGTATACAGTTTAAAGGCTTTCATTTGTCAGCATGGAACACCTGCAGCTTTCATTTATAGCCTTAAATAATCTACATGACTATAGGGAAGTATTTTTTGAGTGCTTGTTGTTTATGGACAGAAGTTTTCAACTCTAAGAGGGAATATTTTCAGAAGTATTTTTTGAGTGCTTGTTGGTTTTGGACAAAAGTTTTCAACTCTAAGAGGGAATATTTTCGTATTTGGAGAATGCCCTTTGATGAAACATGAGATGGAATTTAAATAGCATCTCTAACTGAGTATATCTCACTGGTAGGTAACTGTGGCATACCAAGTCACATTTTTAATTT
>NW_010120662.1:0-823 GCF_000699245.1 Pterocles gutturalis
GGTGAGGACATGTGGCTGAGCCCTTCAGAGGTGACAGGACATGAACCCCATGGTCCCACCCTGGGGGTGGCAGCTGGTGGCCCTGTGGGGACAGCGTTTGGGGACAGCCGATGGGTTTCTGCAGATGAAGGGTCTGGAGAAACGTGAGTGTCCGATGGCACGAAGCACGTCCCATCCTGCCGGAGCGTGTCCCCTCGCCAGGTCCTGAATGGATTCAACACATTGATGTCCCCAGTGTCCCCTGTTACATGCCACAAGACCGCATGGAAACCCAGCGCACCCATTGCACACATTGTCACCTTCCAGCAGGGCACTGGGTGTGTCACGAGATGTGCCAGGTCTCAGCCAGACCCAGAGCTCATCCTTGGCTGTCCCCTGACAAGCCAGAGGCACAGGAGGTGACTTCAGAGCACTTCAGGGCTGCGCTCACCCTGTAATCAATAAATGCCGCCGGGAAACGCTTGCTCGCAGGTGGCTCGCGGCTGGCGAGCGAGATGCGAGCGATGGAGGAGAATGGCTTATCCCCTTCCCCGGGGGGGCACCGATCCGGACCCGGAGTGTGAGCTGGCAAAGCTCCCTTGGCTGCGGGGGGCGGCCGGGGAGGGGATGGCAGAGTTGGGGATGATTTTAGGAGAGGGGCAGAGCCTCACGGGAAGCGGCCGGCTGGAGGGATGCGTCGGGATGCGTCGTGCCATGGCGCATGAGCACCGGTGGTCCATGGGTCTGAAGATGCTGCTGTGGGTCAAGGAGGTGACCCGACATCGGGGGTCCGTGGGTCTGAAGATGCTGCCGTGGGGCAAGGAGGGGACCCGGCATCGGGGGT
>NW_010120662.1:956-1828 GCF_000699245.1 Pterocles gutturalis
GACCCGACATCGGGGGTCCGTGGGTCTGAAGATGCTGCCGTGGGTCAAGGAGGTGACCCGACAGCAGGGGTCTGTGGGTCTGAAGATGCTGCTGTGGGTCAAGGAGGTGACCCGACATCAGGTCCGTGGGTCTGAAGATTCTGCTGGGGGGTCATGGAGGTGACCTGGCATCAGGGGTCCCTGGGTCTGAAGATGTTCCTGTGGGTCAAGGAGGTGACCCGACATCAGGGGTCCCTGGGTCTGAAGATGTTCCTGTGGGTCGAGGAGGTGACCCGACATCAGGGGTCCCTGGGTCTGAAGATGTTCCTGTGGGTCGAGGAGGTGACCTGGCATCGGGGGTCCATGGGTCTGAAGATGCTGCTGTGGGTCGAGGAGGTGACCCGGCATTGGGGGTCCATGGGTCTGAAGATGCTGCTGTGGGGTCAAGGAGGTGACCCAGCATTGGCAGCCTGGCTTTCCACCGTGGCGACCAGCTGTGCCACCACTGATGGAGGGGGAACGGGTCCGAGGACACACCCGGGGACAATGCCCCGAACACCCGAACTCCTGGTTTGCATTACCCAGGATGTGCTGGACCCCCACGCCACTCCGTGCCTCGGTTTCCCCATGGCCGTCTTGCCGGCGCTCCCCCCCGGCGGGGTGCGGTGGAGGCAGGAGGAGTTGGCCGGGTTCGGGGATCCTTGCCTGGGAGCGCCAAGCCTTCTTATTTCCCCACAACTTGTCTCCTCCTCGCTTGCTCCTCGTAAAAAATTAGATCCAGCTGTTCACAATAGCCACTAACTTCTCTCCGGAAGATGTTCAAAGTTTACAGACGCGCAGCGGCGCGGCGTGCGTGGAGGATGGGCGGCCGTTCCCATGCCAGCTCCTCGCCG
>NW_010120663.1:0-15945 GCF_000699245.1 Pterocles gutturalis
AGGACCCATGGATTTATGGGTGTCCAGCATCTGATTCATCATCTGTGATAATCAGCACTCGGTTTTTGTGATGGCTTCTAATTCTATGTTATCATTAAAGCTTATTCTTGCAGTCCTCGTGTTTTTATAACAGGGCCATAGATGGTCTTTTCAATAGTCAATATTTTACACCTTTGATGAAAAACAATTCTAAGTCTTCTTTATACTTAGGTTCTAAAATCTTCCTGTCAATTAGAATTGTATTTTTTGCTGAACTGAGACAGGAGCAGTAGTTCTGTGATTATTTTCTATAAAGAATTGTATTTTTTGCTGAACTGAGACAAGAGCAGTAGTTCTGTGATTATTTTCTATAAACAGTTTTTTTAATGGTAGTTTTGCCGGTTACCAGTCCAAATTTCAAGCAGTGTCATCCCTCTCTGTCTCAGTGTATATATGGCAAGGACTTGGATTGAGCTTCAGTTTCCTTTGATCTGTTGAATCATCTTCTCACACTGACATTATACGCTGTAATATTTCTCCTTCCAGTCATACAAGAACACTTTAGCCTTATCTAAATCCAGTTCTCTCTCTCTCTCTCTCTCTCTCTCTCTCTCTCTCTCTCGAACTTTTTACCCCACCCCAGTGGAGTATCTGAATCCCAGTTTGGAATCTCCTAATTGATTTGACAGTAGTTCTTATTTATTTGGTCTCTCAGATTGTCAACATGTTGTAGAGTCTCAACAACTAAATTAATTGAGTTAGGATTTCTGTAGTAATTATTAAATGATATTTGTCTTTTGGGATCCAAAGTTTATAACAACCTTGTGCCAGACATATGTTACTGTAAAATATGTTCAAACCAAGAGAGAAAGAAAGAAATCTCTCATGCAGCTGCCATGAGCAGACATACTCAAATTACGTTGTTTTCTACGCAGAAGAGAAGGAAGAGTACTGGTAGTGTGTTTGCCCAAGAAGCCCACAGCTCTGCAATTCCATCTCCAGAGATCTCATTTCCATATTAAACACATCAAATGACAGTGACTCTGTCTTGCCTTTAGCTAAGTTATCTCAACGGTTAATTACCCCCACTTTAAATGTGTGCATTTATTCTAGAGTGACTATGCCTAACTTTGGCTTCAAGCCATTTAGCTTTGTGTTCCTTTTCTGCTAAAATAAAAATCACTACTGTCATCCTGTTTTAACAAAAATGTCAAGTCCAATGCCTTTCAAAAGTCTAAGGATATGATGTTGTATTTGGTTTGTAATAGGACTTCTGGCTGAATCAAGGAGTACACCTGCTGTGTTTAGTTCTATTCTGTGACATTGTGTGGCAGGTATTTGTGGTGCTAATACCCCTTTAACCTTTCACATCTTCTACTTTGGTCTGCACTGATGTCAGATTAATCCACCCATATCTCAGGTCATTACATTAGCCTTTTAAAAATGTTATTACAATATTTATTTTTTAGTAGTTATCTGAGGCTCCCCAAGTTTCAGCGCTTGGGTAACTCCTTCAATAATCTCTGTAAAGAATGGAGAAGTGGAGTAATTTAGATAATAACCTCTGATTTCACCACCCCACCAACATTTAATTGCTTCAGAAAAGTGCTTTGTCCTTTATTTTGCTCTGCTTTAAGTCTAGAGCCAAAACAGATGCTCAGTTTCATTTTAATAATAAGTTAAAACCATACAGTCCTCTGGACAGATATTTCCCAGTGAAACAAACACACTGCTTGCAATTTGTAGTAAGTACATTTTTTTTTAATCTGGATTGTGGTTTGAGTTAACCTATAAACTGTACAGTTTTGCATTAATATGTACAGGTTGGTATTGTTTCATTATGTCTTACTTCCCACACTAAAAAGAGCATAGCAGTAGAACAAGATCTATTCTTTCCTGGAAAGATTGCACTCTACAGTTTTGAGTGGTACTCTGTTGAAACTGTTCCTATTACTGTATTCATTTAGTGCCAAGTGTTATAGAATAAGATTACTTTAAAAGTCTGTAGTTTTTCTGGTGTAATACAGAGACGGTCAAACTGACACCTTGCATTTAGTGGAGATTTGCTAGCTTCTAACAATGTTCTCCTAAGTGTAATTCTCTTACTCAAGAAGGCACAAATGACTCAGTCGTATCCTCCCTCATCCCCTGAAGAACTGGGAAGATGGCTGAGCTTGTGAAGAAGGCTCATTTAGATGACATGGCAAAGTTTGATGTGTTCTTCATTACTTCAGATTTAATTTTTTTTATGTTTGCATAACTTTTCTCACTTACAACTGCTTGAATATGCAAGAATGCTAGAAATAACATGTTCAGCTCAGGTGAAGGTAGGAAGAAGAGGAAATAACTACATAATGCATCATTTCTCTGTTAAGACAATTAAGGTGTGGCACAGGAAGGTGTTGAAAGGATCCCTTGTCCAGTTCTGCTGTGATGTGTTAACTTTATATTCTAAATGTTAGAATAAATTATGCCTTAGCTTCACAGGCATATGCACAGGAGATTGCTGTGACCTGCCAGGGAGTGAGCTCATTGCCAGCATGCTTGTGCAGGGAGTGTATATTTCAGCAGCACTGCAAGCTGTTGAAGCAAGGAAGGGGAAGCAAAGCACTCCAAGCACCAGGGCTTGTCCTACAAGCCTACCTGTGTGCATTAGCAACATGATAAAGTAAATGTAATTCTGCAAGAACTCTTCACTTCTTAGACTTCACCAAGTCCAACAACTGTCAAGAAGAAAAACTTATTTTTGAAAATTTATGTTTGTAATTACACAGTCACAAAACTTTAGAGGGGTATTTCCTGGCTTAATACCACTGAAATGCATATTTTGTTTTCATATTTATGATGACTGTCCTGTGGAGGAAGAGCCTCTTCCAGTTACTGTCTCACCACACAGGCAGTTTTCTCCCATATTCTTCATTCTGGATGATAATGCTAGAAAAATTGGTCAGAGAAGAACTGATTTGCCCAAAACATAAAACTGAATCAAATCCACCTTATGTTTGCAAAGTTTTTTGTTGTGTATTTTTTATTCATTTATTTTATTCAAGGGAAACTACATGATCATGGAGGCTTGGATGCCTCTTTCACAAAACAGAATTATGTGTTTCCACAAAGAATATAAAATTTTATCAAATGAAAATTTTCTTCTTCTTTGCTGCCCACCCACACAAATGCTTCCAGAGTTAACCCTTCAGTAAGAGAACTGAGCTTTGCTTTCAGAGATGAGAAACCTTGCTCTTGTTATTTAGAATAATTTGTCTCATGAAAACTTGAGTGGTGAAAGGCAAAGTTTCTGTCAGTAACAAATCATTACTGGGTGCTTGTTTCAGTCTGGCATTTACAGCAGTTTGATCGTTAATTTTGGAACGTGCTTGCTGGATGTTTCCTGTTTACAGTGGTCTGCAGTCTTCACGTTGTGCTTCTTACATTAAGCCTAGGAGTGTAATCATTGCAATAAATACATCTCACAGATCTGCATGAAAAGGTCTTGCCGTTTACATGCCTAGTTCATAGAATCATTAAGGTTGGAAAAGACCTCAAGGATCATCAAGTCCAACTGTCAACCCACACCACCTAACTCACTAAACCATGTCCCTAAGCACCACATCTACACGTTTCTTGAACCCCTCCAGGGGTGGTGACTCCACCACTTCCCTGGGCAGCCTGTTCCAATGCCTGATCACTCTCTCAGTGAAGAAATTTTTCCTAGTATCCAGCCTAAACCTCCCCTGGTGCAACTTGAGGCCATTTCCTCTTGTCCTATCCCTTGTTACTTTAGAGAAGAGGCCAGCACCCACCTCACTAGAGAGTGATAAGGTCTCCTCTCAGCCTCCTCTTCTCTAGACTAAACAACCCACTTACATGCTTTATCTTAAAAGGCACCATACCAAAATTGTGAGAACAAAAGCTCTGTATCTTGGTTATGCTGAAGTTTGGAGCAAATATTAGTGAAAGTTTTGGCTCTGACTGTTCTGGGGGAGGAGCATATGACCTCTTCCTTATGGTTATTAGCCACACTTACAGTGTCTGTAAATTTATTTTGTTTTATAAGTTATAAACTGTCCAAGAAGTTTAGTGTTGTCCTATGACTCAGAAGATAGTTAGGAAAAAAATCAAACCAAGCCAAAAAACTCTTAATTTTTGGCTCATGGAAGGGACATTCCACCTCAGACTTTATCTATACTTAATTCAGCCTACCAGAATGCCTTGAGAGTAATACTGGAGCATCAATTCATTGCCAGTGCATTTGATTGATGTAAAGGCTTCAGCCCACAATTTTTTTCTCTTTCCATCTTGGTCATCTCAATGTCCAATGGTGACACTGGACTCCATTTCATATGCAGGTGGACTTTTGGCTGTTTGTCTTCAGCTCTGTAAACCTTTTCTTCTCGTGTGTCTTTACCTTTTCTCTTGACAGCTGAGTGACTTGGTACACTGGAGTTGCAGCTCCACAGGTACACACGTTGGCTGAAGCATATGCTCAGTATCATTTGGTATGTGAGGATTCACTAGTCTGTTGTTTTTATCTTTGCCCAGTGGCAGCATCATCCCCCCCCCCCAACCCCCATACACTTCCTAACAGTTTATTTATATGTTCACTAGAGGTTTCTTTATTCTTCCTAATTGAATATTCAGTTGCTAGCAGTAGGTTGACAACTACTTTTATTTGCAAATGTAGACTGGTCCCTTAGGCACAATTCCTTTGTTAATGATGTTTCCAAGGCATACGGAATTACAGAACAGTAAAGAGAGTAACTACTGTCTTATGTCATGTTTTAATCCTTTTTCTAATTAGCGCTTGTCCTTATATATGTTTTCAGAACTCAGATCTTTGCACTTACCTGTACACTGTTTCAGAGAATGAAAAAAGACCCCTGAATAGGAAACAGCTGGATTTTGAACTGCACTTTAATGCCTCCAAGCAGGAAGACAGGATCATAGTAAGCAATGCTTTTGATAATAAATGGAGCATTCATATCTGAGGAGTCTTTTAAAGTTCAAAAAATACATCTTATGAGTATAGATATTCTTTTAAAACATCATAGGTAAAAAAAGAGTTAATCTGCCTTTGCAGAATGTACTGTTTATTTTGCTTTTCTGTCAAAAGAGGATGAATGGATTTACCAGTCTTTATGCTTCACACTAGCAGTAAATCTAACTAAATTGTAGGAGGAAACATATGTGCTTGTCATATGCAGCGTAGGATTATTAGGTGTATTTATTTGTACTATAAACATTATGATCATCCACTGAGCCATCAAGTATTACCTTCTGTCACATGAAGCATAAAGTTCTCTGAGTGAATAAATGATCTGAAGTGACCATCGCTGTATTCCTGGGATCTGAAAGAACCTGTGAGTAACTGCAGAGGCTTGCCCAGCTACAATATCTTCCTCTAAATGAGAGGGGCTTACCAAAAAAAGACAATAAGATTTCAGTCAGTTTTAGCAATAGCGCTGATCACTAACTAGACAAATGTGGTTATTTTCAACCATCTTGACTGAAAATATATTGGAAGTGCCTGCTTAAACCATGCAACTCCTTTGAAGCAAACATAGGACAGTGTTTTCCAAAGGCAGAAACTGTAGTGGACTATATTTGGCTCTAAAAATAAGCAGCTGGATTTCCACTGCAATTAGAGAAGTTGTATTGCTTTTTACAAAGGTTCAATTTGATTCCCATGTTGGGGTTTAAGATTTTCAAAAACTGTCAATTTCCATTTGTTCTGTGACATTTCCAGCTCAGTAGTAAACAGTGTTACTCATAGTGAAAAGGGGGGAAAATTAAATAATGGGATTTTCCTCCAGTAATATTCACATACTGTCAGGTTGGTTTTTTCCTGTGTGTTGCAGTCTCAGGAATTCTTTGACTAAATGGCTTCACATGTGTGCCACTTCTCTTACAACAAGATGTGCCTAGTTTTTAGTGAAGCCTGAGGCTGGTCCTGTGTTTCAGGATTAATAAGCCTGTGGGGAGCTCTGTGCTGATGTGGCTGAACTAGTACTTGAACAAGACAGTTTAAAACTGGCAGGGGTATCCTTACCATGTGTCTGAAGTTTGGAGGTCCATGAAGCAGTAAACAGGCTTAGCTTTGAAACTCCTTTCTTAAACAAAAGCCTATGCTCAGCCATAATTATTGAGCTCTTAGTTCTCATCCCTGATACTCTCTCTTGCCATTAAGAGACCAGACTGGTTTTCCTTGAGAACTTTCCATGGCATGTTTATGCCCATAATGCTTTATTGCTCAAGGCTGACAAACAATAGCATTGCTACAGTGCAGTACAGTCTGTTTTTCCTTTCAGTAGCCCAAGCTTTGTTTTTTTTTTTTTTTTTTTTTTTGGTTTTTTTTTTTTAATTTTCCACTTAAGATTCCGCATGTGGCTGCTCAGGGGAATGACATTTCTCTCTTAAGCATGCTCAGAGGAAATATGTGAATTTAGATGTCAGAATGTGCGAGTTGTGAGAGACTGGGAGTTGAACAACTATCTTGAGATTTGGGTAATTTTTGATGCTTTGCCTCACACAGGAAAGGGCTATGATTCTCATCTGTCTGTCTGATGGTGAGTTCTCCAGGGGGAATGCCTGTTTCAGACAGAAAAAAGAACTCAAAACTTCTTCATCCTATAACTGACTCTGCCACTGCCATGCTGATCAAGAAAAAAAATACAAGAAAAAAATTATTTTCTTGCCCACCCTATTTCTATGCTAGTGAAAATCCATTTATTTCAGAGAAGGATTTTTTGAATTTAAATCCATATCTTTAAGAAACAAGTCAAACTTGTTGGCCATGCGATTCAGTTTACTCATCTGTAAAACTGACAACATATTTCATTCTTAGCCTGAGGAGTGTGGGTGGAGTTATTTGTAAAGAGAGTTATTTGTAAAGGAAGTGAAAGAAAAAATAGTTTGTGCAAAGAATGATTGTTTCTGAAATACTAGCTATTAAATATATTCTGCTTTGAGTAAAATCCTTGGTATGTCATAAGGCTTTGTTTCAATGACTAATATATTTTTGTGGACATTCCAACTTTGAACCCTCCTATCAAGTTACTGGCTTTGCAGCAATGTCCCTAAGTTAATGTTACAGGAATCATATGTTGCTTATATAAATGCCATCAAAGCCAGGTGCATATTTTGGTTTTGCTAATTGTGTTGGACTACAATGCCAGCATTCGGTAGTCCGGTGATACTACTCAGTGGAATTTCACTGTTTATGGCAGCATAAGATTTTTTTTCCCCTGTATCTTTTTTACATCTTGATGATGTTACTGTATTTGTAACTCTGTGTGGTGTACTTGAGTCCCGTCTCTGTAGATACCAAGTGTGAGATTAGTCACTGATTTTACCACTAGAGCCAGGCTGACATCATACCTATATTGTTATGGAACAATTGGGTCATTGGTATGTTTTTCTAATTTAGGTGACGCCTCGGTTGTCAGTGTCTGCCGTATTTGTTGCTGTATGGAATATAGTACCAGGTTGTGCCATGTTCTTAAGCAGGACCTGAATCACTGTGAAAACAGCATTTTTATTGTCTTCTCTGAAAGTTCAGTGTATATTCCTCAGTCAGCCTCTCAATGTCTTCTAGATTTGGAAGTCATATCTTCCTGATTGGACTTCCCCACTCTTGACTATACTTAGTTGTTTGCAGCCTTCTTTATAACTCCGTACATCACTGGATATCAGTATGTGATAGATGGGCTGTAGAGAAAATGCAATTGCAAAAGCAATTATTATTAGTTGTGATTTACCATATAGCTGTGTTTCCCCTTCCTTCCCCGTTCGCTGACCATCTCAATGGCAATCAAGTGCTTTATATGCATATCTGCATCTCTTGAAAATGAAACAACATTTATGGTTTTTAACTGTACAACAGTAAAGAACAGAGATTCTAGATGAGTTCAAGATCCAACAGTGCTCAGTGTTTTGCATATGCATATTGAGTATTTTCCCTCTAGAACTCAGTCTACATAGACTTGCCAAAAAGGCGATGTGTTTATAGTCAGATTAGAAATTGTAGCAGAGCTACAGGGGGCTGGATAGCTAGTTCTCACTGTTGAAAGTAATAGCTAATGCCCCATCCCTTACAATAGCTATAAAATCCTTTTAGCAAGAAAACATCTTTAAAAACTTTTGGTTGGGTTTTTTTGTGTGTGTGTTCTCTGTGAACCAGAAAATATATTCTCACTCTAACAGATTATCTCCTGAGATTATGAGGACTGTAATTTTCAAGGAAAGTAAACCACACATTTGTTAAGACAAGTATACCTTTTTTCTTTTTCTCCTGATGCACTTGATGCATGAGGTGGAGTCAATAACCTCTAAAACTTATTTCCAGATGCATTTTCTCTGATTCTTCTGATTGTACAGCACTTGTGATCATTGAGTGACCGTTTCTAATTGAAGAAACTTTTGCAAGTCAAAATAAATTCTGTGAGAACAGGTAGTCTCAGTATTTGAAGTGTTTCTGAAGAAGATTTAGCTTGGTCTGGAAATTATCATTACATTCATCACACAATCTTCACAAACCTTACTTACATCAATGAAAAGAATTCCTCACACTAAGGTGAAAGTAACATCATCACAACACAGATGAAGGAGTTTCCAATCAGTGCAGATTCTTATGGGTTAGCACTTGCATTGTGTCCCCTTACAAGTGATGTTCTGCCTTGTAAAGTGATACAAACTTAAAGCTAGAAGACAGATGTTTCTGCACAGCAACACTGCTATTTGGGTAACTAGGGCTAGTAACCAATTTAAATAAAAATCTATTCAGTATTGCCCTAGGCTATTATGTCAGAAATTTTGATTGACTCCCTTTGAAGCTATTTTTGTAAATTTGGGGTTGTAACTAGCACCTAGTTACCAGGCAAGTGCCTGAATTTGCGAAGAAGCTGAATCTCTTGGGTAGTGATATCTGCTAAAGTCATTCAGGTAGATTAGAAGATCATAATAAAGGATGCAATCTGAGGTTTGAAAGCTTTCTCAACAAAATATCAGTTAGATTGTAGTATGCCTGGCTGAAATCCTAGTAATAAATTTGTTTTTCCTTTCTTTTAGTTCATACTTCACCATCAGGGCCTGTGTCTGCCCCTTTGGCTTTGAAAATGAGTTTATTGACATTATCCATGAAAATAAAATGTCACCTGAGCATAAAGATGTAATTTATGCTTTTGTCTGTTTGTTTACAAAGGATTTAGATCATCAGTTTAGCATATTAAGACAAATGACATTTCTTAGTGTGCTTTTTGTGGCAAACAGGTTGTTGTGGTGTTTTGTCCAACAAGATTCTGAGGGAAAGCAAGACAAAATACTTCTCTAATGGCTTGTTATATCACCAAGATGATGTAGCAAGAAGTCACTTGAAAAATCAGTTTGTGTTGTCTGAGCCAGTTAGTTTTGAAAAAGCATTTTTATGGTAATTTAGCAAATTAGACTGTGATTGTTTATTTCCTTGCAAGCAAAGACAAATGCAAATACTGTATTTCTGTAAGAAAATTATTTTTATTAAGACTGGGGGCTACAGCTTTTAATTTAAAGAGGTTCATTGCAAATAGTGCTGTGGACGATGCCTGCTGCTTCATACTTTGCAGCATCCAAGGTAGAAAAATGCAGCTGGCGGAAGGGGTAGGTAAGCAACAGGAATCTGTTTCAATCAGCCCTTCAGCTCAGTGCCGAACACTGAATTCTCCTGTGGTGGCCT
This sequence comes from Pterocles gutturalis, assembly GCF_000699245.1. Classification (NCBI taxonomy): domain Eukaryota; kingdom Metazoa; phylum Chordata; class Aves; order Pterocliformes; family Pteroclidae; genus Pterocles; species Pterocles gutturalis. The sequence goes on from NW_010120663.1 coordinate 9,686, forward strand.
CTAGTTTAGCAGAAAAAGGTTAATTACAGGTTCCTGCGGAACCTGTTGTGGTTTGGGAGGGTATGGAAGCAAGGAGAGTGGGGACAGAAGAACAACCATAACTGGATATCCCTCTCCAAGTCTTGCGTTTCTTTCAAGTTTAAATTCAAGGTGAAAGTCTTCAAGGCAAGTTAAAAGAAAACAAGCAAACAAAAATCCCTGCCACCACCTTCTTTAGAAACTGGTGTGGATATATTATAGACAGAATAGCTGCAGACTCAGAAGCATAAAATACTTGTGTTAATAAAGCTGAGACCGATGCTCCTGACTTTTTTATTTTTGCAGGTGATTTTTGGAGAAAGCTCATGACCCTGCTTTGTCCTCCTTGGCTTGTGAGGCTCTGGGGCGCTGGGGGAAATGTTTGCACAGGCCAAACTTTGGGAACTGCTGGCCCTTGGGGTCAGCTTCAACTACAGTAGTGTTTGTTCCTGGGTGTCCTGCTACTGATACCGATGCTGTGGGCAGCACCACAGTATTCACAGGGCTAGTCTTGTAAAATCTGTGTCTTCTGTGAGCTGAGGGATTTTTGTCTTTTCTGTGGCTGGTTAATTGCTCATAATCCACTCCTCTAAAGGGAGTAGAGGCATGAAACTGTTGAGGGGTTAGGCTGTTGTCCTGAAAGTTGTCAGGCAGGTGTGGCTTATTACTTCAAATCCTCTTCTTTGAACTTCTGGTTTTAATGTTATTGTAGCACATAAAGTAGGGCAAAGAAACTGTTGTTTGGCTAGCACTCAGGCAAGATCTGGGAACAGACACACAGGTGGTGTGTTTTTCTTATTTCCCATCTGGATTCAAAAGATGCTTGTAAAAACATAGCCTTGGGAGATGAAACCACTGGTGATGCAATTCGGGGTGCTCCTATTGCCCACAACAGGAGCAATGGAGAAATGTGAAAGGTAGTGTCAGGGATATATGTATGGTAGGACAGGCAGGGTTTCCGACCTTAGCTGTTTAGGATGTCTCAGCTAAGAGTATTTTTCTACTGAAATGCTACACAAGTTCAGTGCTGCAGCAAAAACTATATATCAGAGAGAAACCAGAGTTTTCAGAACTCTCGCATCTGTTTTGTGATGTTTTGGGGAGCTTTTAATTGTGTCTAACAGATAATGGAGTATTTTATTTCTCAGCTGACTCATCTCCCATCAGCTATGTCTCCTTCTTGAATATATGAAGATGAGGGCATTTTCTGGAGAAATTTGTTGGTAAAATACACTTGACTAGTAGTTTTTAAATGTTGTATTTGTTGCAGAAAGTGACATTTTCTTCTTCACAATTGAAAGTGCTTTAGCAGTATTGAAAATGCAATTAACTTCTTATAAAAGGAAGAGCACACTGATATTTGTAGGGAGGGTAAAGAAGGTAAAACAGTTAATCTGAGAAAGTAAAGGATAATATTTACTGGGGTCATGGTAACAATTGCCAGGACACTTTTGTTTGTGACAAACATGACCTCTGTGAATAAATTGCTTTTATTCAATAAGCAACTCTTTTCTCCCTGAAACTGCACCAAGTCAGCCCTTTGAGATAGTGTCAGGATATTACAAAGCTAGAGAAGCTATTTTTCAGATGAAATTTGAAATCTAGTTCCTCACAATGTATTTCAGTATTTTGATGCAAATATCATTAGCATGACATCATGGCTGTTTCTTGAACTCCTTGTGTTTCAGTTGGTTACCTTAAACTTCATTCCACGTTCACCTGATGTTGCCAGAATAGTTGATTTTCCTCTTTTGCAGTATAACGGTGGAATACTTTTCTTGATGGTGAGCATCCTTGCACAGCTAGTAAATACTGGAGTGTAAACCCGCTGATTGAGTAGTCTGAGGTGCGCAGATGGCAAAGTAGGTTAAGGGCAGTATTTTCCCCTACACCAACTGTTAAGCACATGGAGCAGATTTTTAGATTGTACATTTTTACATATACACATAGATATGTGTATACATACATAGATATATATATATATATACATAGGTATATATATTTTTTTTAAAGGAAGGACCTTCACTGACCCCTACATCTCAAACCTAGCCTGCAAAATTAATCATATTGTTGAAATATTTTATTAGACTTTATTTATTGAGACCCAAGTATACGAAGCCTGGAAGAAATGGGGACTTCATTAAGTTTTTAAAATGTATTGAGGAAGATGGATATAAACATCTTGAGTCATGTTGTGTTTTAATACATTTATACAGGTTATGCCAATGTTTTACAGTGGAGCATGGAGGGATTCCCACTGCACTGCCAAGACATGACAGAAGTCCAGGAGTAAGCCCACAGACTGCTTCTTCACTGCTACACTTCAGGATCTTCTCAAAGAATCAATATCAGAAGCTATTAGCTTTCCTGAGTGGTTCAAGACACAGGAAAACTGTACTTTAAACTTGTGTATGTTGCACTAAATCATTCATGATAGATTAATTACTTGAAATTTGGTAATGCATGCTCATCATTCAAATCCACAAATGTGACTGCAGATGTGAAAATGACTGCAGTTCTCCAGAGGCAAGGCAGTAGTATGGGCTGCAACTGGTGGAGCAGAGAGTCCCAGTAGTTCTAGGTAACTCATCTGGTGGAGTTTGTCAGTAGAAGAGAGTCTGCAGCTGGCTGGGACAGAGAGAAGCATAAGAGAAACCACAGTGGACTAAGCAAGCAGGGTAGGGTGCGCTACCAAAAAAAGCCTATTTCTTACCTGTGGTCAATTGGACATACATGTCTCTACCCATGACATCAGACAAAGCTGCTCTTAAGAACATCAGTGTAAAAATGAGGTCTTGGGTGGTCATTTCCAGTTCAAGTAGCAGTTCATATATTTATTATAATTATACACAACCTTGACAACCCATATTGCCATTCAAAAATAAATTGAAGTATTGTCAATTTGCACATATCTGTCACTAGTAAGAATCCCATTTACATACATAGTAAACATTTTGCATACTTGAAACACTGCTTTAAATTCTAACGCTCCCGTCTCCTACCCCCCCCCCCACCCTGTGGAGGTATGTTTAGACTATGTAAATGAACTCTGACAACTACGCAACATTCAGGCACTACCACCTTTTTTACTAATTTAATTAAACCATTTCAGCACTTTGGAGAGGTGGCCAGTGGGTATAGCTGTTAACTGCATTTTTCTTTAAAATGATTTGTCATAGATCACATTGCAGTGACTCCTGCTGTACATTGCTTGATGTATTTCCTTCTGACCTGAAGATGGAAAAACAGGGCATAATAACTGTATCAGGTAAGTCACATGAGCACATTCCCTGTTTAGTATTCTGCAGTGTTCATAGTCACATTGAGTTGTTTTCACTTGCTACTTACATGTTTAATAGGTGGCTTAAATCTTCAGATTTCAGCTGTGGAGAAATAAGAATTCAGCTAAGAGTCAGCTACCACACCCATTCTCTAGGGTTCCAAGAGTTTGTATTTATACTCCAAATGTTATCCAGGGAGTTGAAATGAAAATTTACAAGGCCTTAACTGCCTTTTGTTAAGCAACATGTTTTTGATAATCTCTTTTGACAGACACTTTCTGTCTTCTGCTGTGTAATAACAAAAGCATCAGAGGCAACATAGTATTCTGTCCCATTAAAGAAAACTCACAGCTTGGAGTAGCTAAGATAAGCAACCTTAGTGCTTGTAGACACTACACTGATCCACAAGTGTGGGCAGCTGGGCTGCATTTAGAAGGGCTCAAAGAAGGTGGCATATTAAAGTATTACAGTGTGGTAGCACAAAAATGAAAGCCCTATTTTGAGGACTGAGGTTCATGATGAAACTGATCTCTGGGAATTGAATTTAGCTTCTTTTCCTAGAGCAGCTGGATAGGTGCTTTGAACCAGAAAATGCAGCATATTTGTAAAATTATTTCATGTTTTTTGGAAACTAGACAGTTAGCTGAAAGGCATGGACAACCAGAGCACTGAGTAGCGTAAATATTACCAGGTTTGTTAAGTCGGTAAAGTTCTTACAACAATGTCAAGAAATACTTAGAAAGAAAAGTCTCCTGCCCGTTCCTTTCCTGTTTCCTGAAATTAAACTTTATCCTTACAGGGAAAAATCCCACTTTAAATATAGAGTATTTGAGAACAGTTAGTAACAGGAAGAATCTATAGTAGAGGTTGGAGTTCACGCTGAGATGTTTTAAAAAAATTATTAAATGATTTCAAATGCTGGATATATAGAGGAACCTTATCAACAGGCAGATTGGATGCTTTAGAGTAACAGCTTTCCCTTTTAAGTGAAAGAACCAAAAGCTTCACACTGCAAACCACAGCCATGGTCCACCCTGACTGCCCTCAGGGCATACACAGTTCTGTATGTGTAGGCCTGCTTCAGCAGTAGCACCCCAGAACAGCAGTTCCCCTCCAGTGCCACTGTACCCAGCAGAGACAAGGGCACCTGCGCCCTCATTGTGTCTAATTGCCTGGTGAAGCTGGAGCAGCAGTACAGGTTAAGTGCTTCACCCACATGGCTTCCGAGATTCAGGATCCAACTGCAAGCTGTGAAAGCATGCCCCAAAGGCAGTAGTTAAACAGTGAAAGAGGGACAGTGCCAGAAACAAAGAAGGGGAGAGGATTCTTCATTCAAATTCAGACACACATTCAAATTCAAACCAAACAAGGTAAGCAGCTGTACTGTTATTTTATCATGTAGCTTCCTTGCTAGTTTAAAGAAAGAGTATAGAAGTTTAACTTAAAGGGAATGTTAAAAATCTGTTTACGTTACATCTCAAGTTCAAAGAAAATGCTGAACTTATAAAAGTATAATAGATGTGGACAGCCATGAATCAGTTGTAAAACAGCTAGTAGCAACTTAGTTTAGTAAAAAAAATTAATTGTAAAGCCATTTCTTGAGCAAGTCCATTAATGCTCAAGACAGGAGAATCAGTGCTCTTTAAAGGAAAGAGGAAAGATGGTACTGGTAAAGTAAAACAAAGTATTCATGCTGTTTTGTAACTAAACTTGTACATAAAGTTGACTATTATTAACAAAACTTAAAAAAAAAACAAACCCAAAAGTACTGTCTTTACAACGATAGTGTGACTTTTTCTTCTTGTGGAATGGAAGGAACATTTCTAAACATGGGAAATATACCTTGCCCTCAGCAGAAAGCCTCAAGACATTAGCAATGAATACCTGCTTTTAAAATAAACAAGATGCAGAATAGCATACTACTGTTGGTTCCCTAACAAAAATTTTATGTTGCAAGATACTCATTCTGGTACTGTCAGGGTAGCCACAGGATAACTCACTTGTCAAGTCCAACACACAAAACCTCATCTTCAAGTTGTGCATAGTTTATACAAAATACTTGAGAACCTTAAACCTGTGTCCTAGTAACATTTCCTCTTTGTAACAGAAAACAGATTACATATTAACAAGTCATATGTTCACACGTAATTTTAACTTTGCCCTCCCAAACAGGATTCTTAACACGTATTGTGTTATCAGCAACCAGTTGCTATCTGCAGTCTGTGGGTAGCGTTCCTCTTCACCAGGGATCTAGAGACAGAGTAGATGAACAGCAAAAAACCCCTATTTAGTAAGAAAACCTTGCTACAATTGGTTGTCGTAACCATATCTGCTTTTAAGCTTGACATATTAAGCAGCTGTAGAATTACTCCAGCCTTTATGCATAAGAATAGCCTGACACATTTGTAATGTAATATTGAGCATTTGATGACCATAAGCATAAGACTTTCTGTTCTTACACATGACTTTTAGCTATTGAAGAGCCTGCACTGGAGACACTCAGTGTTTGAGCCCCTCTGCCAGGTATCAGAAGTCTAGTAGACAAATTCAAGTGCAGATGGGGTTTAGGAAGCCAGTACTTAAGAATGCTACTCATTACACTGCTGTGGTAAAGCCACTGAGATACACACGATGTTAAAGCCTAGAGGACCAAAGCTAGCTCCGTCCTGTACTGACTTCAACTTAGGACAATTGACACTGGAAGGACAGCCACCCTCCTCCCTCAGTGCCAAAGATAACTACAGCAGCAGAGTTAAAGACCGAAGTTACAGAGTAGCTGCAGCTCTCTTCAAGGTCACTCTGTTTTTGTACACGGGCTTTAAATACATAAACTCAAGATGCTGGACCACCCCCAGTGGAGTGTGTAGAGGAGGACCTGTAGAGCAAAGCCAAGTATGTGCATCTCATAGTCACTGGATGTCAGTCATGAAGATGCAATTTTAGCACCTGAGCTAGTTCAGC